>NC_073303.1:363329016-363431516 GCF_027595985.1 Sorex araneus
ATGACTCTTCTTACATATTTTGCAAACATTTAAATGATTTTCTATTAATTATGTAAGTATAAATAAAATTTTCATACTTTAATGAGCTACAATTGATATTTTAAAAACTGAAGCTCTCATTGCTTTTAAATATACAGGTAATGTGCATAAATAAGTAGGTTTTAACCTGATAAGGTAAAAGATTTTTAAACAGACACATCAACACATGCACGCACACAAAAATTAAAGCGATGACTACAACATGAAGCTTTTGAGCTTCATGAACGATACACAGCCTGGAATTTCCAAGGTACCAACCTGCAACAATTAAGACAGACTGACTCCTTTCAAGGTGACCTCTGAGCTGTAAAGAATGAGACACTGAAGATACTACCATCCAGTGAGGCTATGGCTTTGGTTTGCTGACCTTGGAGGACATTTCACTCACAGAACTCAAGCCAGCAGCCTGTCAACTGAGACGTCTCTGAGAACTCAGACTTTGAAGTTTTCTTTGTGACAGAAATATCACCCATGTAAAATTTTTAGTGTGATGCGTGGGGGAGTGAGCGGAGAAGTCTAAGAACAACTGAAGCTTTATGCATACATCCCTGTGTTTCATAAAAAATTTTCAAAGGAGTCCTCATCGGAGCAACCAATTTTTAAGGGAGCCTGACCAGGCCTGTCTGTCTGATCTAGCCTGGCTAGGTAGCTGTCTTTCGCCAGCGAAAAACAACAGAGACCGGTCAACTACAGGACCCCGTAAGCCCCCACCTCTGGCTGGTGTCTGGGCACTTGGGTACCACAGCAGAAGCCTGGCCAGGTGTTTCTCTGCTACTTGGAGGGGATGTGAATCTGTGTGCGCGTTTGTTTTGGGGGCCACACCTGCTCAGGACTTACTCCTTTCTCTGTGCTCAACTCAGAGCACTTTATAGGGTGCAAAGAATAGAACCTGGGTCAGCTGAGTGCACGGCAAGTGGCTTCACTGCTCTACTCTCTCTCTGACCACCCGAGGGGGGGTGGTGGAATCTTGTCAGTAAAACTATAACTTCAAAGTACTAACTCTTTAAAATATATGTATATGTATATATCTATATATCTAATATTATTCTTACCTTCTCCCAGAATTTAAAATTTACAGTCCTTTCAGAATTTACCAAAAAGTTCTTGCCCGGTATTTTCAAGGTGAAGCAGAATTAGAGGCACATACCTAAAGATGCCACAAGATATTTGGGTGCGATTTGACAAGAAATTCTCAGTGAATGCCTGTAGTATCGCCACAGGTAGATACTCATTTAAGAACAAGTGAATGTTCAAATTCTCTATCACTTGAGAGAAGAGACTTGGACCTTTATATTCATTCGATCATTTAAGAAACAATTGATGATTTCCCTACTTTGGGTTAAGCCCCATCCTAGAGCAAGGCAGAATGCAGAGATGTATGACACTAGTTCCTGCCCTCCGAGGCCTTGCCACACAGCCCATGAGACAGGACTTATGCTCTTGGGTAAAATGGAAAAATATGACTAGCACTAATGTTTTAATTGTCAAGTAGGGGCAATCATACATATATTAAACAATCAGACAACAAACCATTACAGGATAAGGAACTAAACTATTCACTCCCAATCACAGCTCTCATTAAAGCAAATTCCTTTTTCTGAATAATGACTGCAACATTATGCGGTTACTGCAAAGTCCAAATAAATCTAATATGAACACACAGGCGTGCACGCGAGCGCGAGCATGCACGCACACACACACACACACACACAGGCACACATGTGAGCACACAAGGTACTCTGGAATTACCCAGAATAAGGTAGGTATCCAATAATGATGAGCTCATCAATAAGGGAAGCAATACATCTTCTCCCAGAACATAACTTTCTAGAACTTTAACAAACCAAAATTCTGTTTAAATCACTGAGGACTGAAACATTTACTTTGCTGTTTTGGGGGGTGGTTGGGTGGGGGCTGTCCTCAGCAGTGCTGGGGGTATTCAGCAGTCCATGCGATGCCAGGGATTAAACCTGGGGCTTGAGGATGGAGGCATGAGCTCCAGCCCTCTGAGCCACCTCACCAATCTAAAGTCACCTTTTGCATGTAATACTTATACTTCTCTACACTGACGTTCTCTTTTGCCTAGCATGGCTGATTTAACTAAATATCATAGCCCCCCCAACCCAAATAGTGATACTCATCAACATACAATGATTACATAACATAATGGGACTAAATGAGCCTATAAATTAAATAATCACCTTAGGTAAATATTTACTCATCAGTAAAATGATAATAAAACTGTGATTAATAAATGTATAGTGATAATATACAATTTAAAGTGCATACAATTGTCTATATTTAATATTCATGACCATTAATTTATGATAGGTAGTATTATCACTCCTACTTTATTTGGGGAAGAGGGCTGGTTGTTTTTTTGTTGTTTGTTTTGTTTTTTTAACCTACACCTAGCAGTAGTGCTCAGGGCTTACTCCTACCTCATTGCCAGGAATAGAACTGAGATTGGCCACATGTAAAATAAGTGCCTTAATCCCTATGTCGTTGCTCTGGTCCCATTATTTTTACTCTAAAGGTAGGAAATTAAAGAGTTCAGGGAGATAGTACAACGAGAAGGATTTTGCCTTGGACTCAGCCAACCTGGGTTCAATCCCCGGCATCCCATATGGTCCCCTGAGCATGGCCAAGACTGGTTCCTGAGCACAGAGCCAGGAGTAAGCCCAGAACACAGCCGGATGCAACAAAACAAACAAACAAGCGAACAAAAAACAAGACCCAAGACCAATGAAAAAGAGAAGGCTTAAAGAGGCTGAGCTACTAAGACAGTGGGATCAGGATGCGAATCAAGTTATAAAATACTAAACCTGAGGGACAGGCATATCTGTGTGAGAATTACAACCCTGCCGCTCTGCCCAGTCGTAGAGTGGCAAAGTCACATCACAGGGTGGCATTTACTGTCCCCATTCTAACGCAAGTGCTTCTTTTGAGGCTAAATGAGCAGGCACCCAGTTCATGGAGTGTGGCAGCTAGTTCAGCAACATATAATAAATGATAAAGCATTTTCTTGTCCCTTCTCTGCTGCTTCTGCAAGAATGCCTTAGAGAGCCACAACAAAGCAACCCGATACAAAACAGTCTAAGCAACTCGGGGCTGGAGAGATAGTACAGGGGATAAGACACTTGCCTGGCAGGTGGCCAACCCGCTTATTCCCAAGACTACATGCTTCCCGGAGCACCGCCAGGAGTGACCCCTAAACCAGAGCCATGAGTAAGCCCTGAGCATCTCTGGGTGTGGCCGAAAACCAAAATCCAAAACCAAAGTCTAAGTGAAAAAAAGTCAACTAAAAAGATGACCAAAATATAGGACCAAGCTGATATTTTCATTAGAAAGACAAATACCAAATGCTCCGTCTTTCAGAAATACCTATTACTACTAGGACGAAGAGCATATCTGAAACTTAGATAATTAGAAAGAAAAATCTTTTTGTTTTAACATCAAAATCTTTAATCTCATATTTAAATATAAATAAACAGTAAACTTTGCCAAGTTTAGGTAAGGAGGTTCGCTAAATCAGCCATATTCATTTTTATAATGGAGATATTACTGAGTTTAATATTCAGAAGCTAAACTGGATTTATTCTGTTCTCCAGTAGGAGTCACTATAAATAAGTTACTTCATTCACATAATAAATCAAGGCTGCTGTGCAGTTAGTAAATGCCCATGTGTAACATGGATGAAAGAGGGATCACCATTTAATATTGAACCTGCAATAAAATATTCAAACTGCAATGAAAAAAATAGACTATGTAGCCAATTTTATAAAAACATTAGTTAGCCGGAGAAGATCTACACACATCATAAAACAATTTTTTTCTGATGACCATAACTTGAGAGTCCCCTGTGACCTTGTAGCAGATACTAACTTTCTCTATACATTCTTATGTGTCTTTGGATTAGGAATTTTGGAGTATAAAATAGCTCAGTTTCATAAGTAAGCTTGTTACTTTGAAAATTATTTCCCTGAACTAAAATACTATCTTAAAATCTTTTTAAGAATATACATTCATCTGGAAAACAGAGGAATTAGGAAAAAACTATTTTTTTTTCATAATAAGGAACTAAAGGGCTGGAGTGACAGCACAGTGGGTATGGTGTTTGCCTTGCACGTGGCCGACCCAGGTTCAATTTCCAGCATTCCATATGGTTCCTCTGAGAACCTCCAAGAGTAATTCCTGAGTTCAGAGCCAAGAGTAACCCCTGTGCATCGCTGGGTGTGACCCCAAAAAGCAAAAAAAGAAAAAAAAAGGAATTAAAAAAATTATTCCTATTTCTCGGTGAAATAAACTTACTCTTGGCAAAATTTAGGTACAATCAAGACAACAGTTTTAAGTATTTATATGGTTCAAATACAGTCAAGTTTAGTTTGGGAAATGTCTTTATGAGAGAAAAATATCACAGAATCAGCATAGACTATGAACTCTAATTTCTATGTGTGGGTTTATCAGTGATTTCCTATGTTACCTTAAACTGTTTGCTTTTATATGACTTGTATTCAAAATCTGATATCTAAATGTCTTATCACATGATTAATTGTACGTTTCCCTCTTGGCTGGTCAGTGAGTTTATAGTAACATTGTAACATTGCTTATAATGTAATTCATACTCATGGGTACAAAGCACGATGAGCAAGCAATATGTGTTACCTTTTGAACTTTCTTTTTATTTTTGGTGGAAGAGAGGACAACCCAAGCAGTGCTCAGGAGCCCAGGGAATTCTCAGCCACTTTGGATAGTTGTTCCATGTCAGAGTCCGACTGTGGTGCACCCAGCAGGGGCCAAAGACCACATGTGCCAGGGATCAAACGGAGTTGGCAGCACGCAAGGTTTGTACTATCACCCTGGTAATATCCTTCCGGCCCATGAACCAGATGTTGTTCCTAGATATCTATTTGACTTTCTCTGTTAGCATGTCTCATTAGAAGAGGTTACTCATTTCACTTTAAAGAACATTATTAAAATTAGCAGATATATTCTTTTATTGCATTGAATGATACGCAAAATAAATGCAAAACAGATTTTTAAGTACTTGTATCCAACTATATCTGGTTAGAGTACTGATCTCACTTGCCCCACACTCGGACATTTCCGTTGAAATAATACAATATGTATATAATAAGCACATGAATACAATATCTTCTATGAAGTTCAACAAGCCACAGGTATAAAATGGCATCACCTTGTACACTAGCAAACATAAATTCAGTGGCAGGTATAACATGGTTAATTAAAATGTTAAGTTTAGTGCGAGTTCAAAATATATACAATTTTATTTTATTTTATTTTATTTTATTCACAGAAATGGACACTGCACAATAGACACTAGCTGAAGTTCACTTTAGCCTTCCTTAATTTTATGCATAGGCAGTTCATTGCAAAAAAAAAAATCACAAATTTATGCTGCTGTCTAATCACTCAAACATTAGATAAAATTAGGCAAAAATATGGGCTGCTGAGATAGTACAATAAGCAAGGCACTTGCCTTGCAATGGCTGACTGGGATTTACTCCCCTGAACTGCAGACGGTCCCCAGTCTAATCCGACTGCCAGGTGTGATCCCTATGCACAAAGCCAGGAGTAAGCCGTGGGCACTTGCAGGTGAGCCCCCCCCCCAAAAAAAAGACAAAAGATAGCATAACTGCTCTTTCTTGAAGCTCATGGAAATACTTTAGTAACAGGGAAAATACTTCATTGTGTTTCTTATTTTCATTATTTCAAGGCGTCAATCTCTTTCCCTTGGGATAAGTGGAATGTTCTTTAACAGAAAATTCCCCACTTTGTAAATCCATAACTACTTTCCAAGTCTGATACAAAAAAAACAAACGATTTCTATTTTTACAATAAGGAAGCATCACACTGGACAATATGAAAAAACAGAGACGGAGGAAGTTGACTCAGTTTGTTGCACTTCCTAGCTGAACAGCGCTCGCAGGCTTACCCCAAGCACCTGAATCGGATGAAGTAAGACGACAACTGTTTTTTCCGTCAGATCGATGTACGTGTAAAAATGAATTCCCGAAAAGTTAAAGGGGAAATCCTGGGTATGTTTGTTTGTCTGGATGAAGGATTCCCTTCGGAAAACTTCTGACAAAATGGATTGATGAAGCAGATTGGAATCTGAACACAGGATGTACATAATTTAAAATACGTGTCAATAACTGCAATGCTTTCCAAGGCATTGCTCAATAAAACCTGGTACTAAAATTACATTTATTTTTATTAAAAGCAGAATCACTGTCTACAGTTATTGTAATTCTAACAATATCCTGAGGTTTCTAACTATGGATTACATTTAACTGGGTGACGTCTGACACACAAATAATGGATTTTTCTATATAGAACATATTTTCAAGTACTTTAAAGTCTATCTCATATCCTTAATGACGATACATAATAAACATTAATAAAAATAAGTAGGTAGAAGGAGTTTTAAAAAGTTAAAATGGAATTGAAAGATACAAGATCAATATCCTATTTGTACCGTTATTGAGGTTCCTATTTCAAATTCCGGTTCTACAAAGTTTTGTCCAAAATGTTCTATTGCAACCATTGTGGGCAAAAATTAGTATTTCAGGGAGTGAAGAGTAGCAGATGTATGTTCCCCTCAAGTTCAATTCAGAGCCTAAAATTTAAACTGCCCATTTCTAATACTGAACCCTTTAACTCAACAGGACTTTGCATTTTAATTACTTAGGTTTAAAAATAAATCATCCCTTCATTCTCTCAACCCCAAGTGCCTAAGTGTCTGACACTCACAGAGGGATGAGGCGAGTTTTAAATCATCATCAATTAAAAAGTTCAGGGGTCCTTCTGTTCCCAGACATTCTGGCTGTGTGGGTAGGGTGTTTGCCTCTTTGACCAATAAACCTGGACCAGGGTAGGTGTAGTTAAGGACTGAGGGTAAATCCCATGAAACACCTTACCTCATTGAACAGAGGTAAAGGGTCGTTAAAAAAAAAAAATCTGGACCTCTACTAAATAAAATGGAAATAAATTCATTTGCTCTCACTGAATAAAAACAGTACTGAAAGATTTGGCACAAAAGTGATGCTGATGAATTTGAGGTTCTACCATTAGGTCAAGCAGATCAGAAAGAGCTGGAGAACCACAGTCATAAGACTTTAATGGACTTATTTCTAGTCATGATTTCTAGCCATTGATGGCTGGACCAAGTCTTTAAAAAAGAAGTTTTAGGGCTACATGCGGTGGTGCTTAGGGAACCATATACAGTCCTGGGGATGGAACCAGGGTCTGAAGCATGCAAGGCTAGTGCTTTCCCTCCTGTACCAATCTCTCCAGAAACCAGCCCTTATCCTTACTGGCAGTGCCAATTCGCCATCTTATGTGCTTACAAACTGGAGGTATGAAAGTTGCACCTATTTTTCTGACAAGGCTATTTGTTCATGATCAAAAGCATTTTGACTTGTTTTATAATGATTTTGGAATGCGTTCTGAACATGAAACAACTTAAAAATCACTTATTATGAGTCACGATACAATAAGGTCAACCGCCCTTCTACCCCTGGGGCCTGGGGATTTTCTGGAGCCCACAAAGTGATGCGTCCTCGTCCTCCAACAAACTTTCAGGGTCTATGTGCTCTTCCCAGGGCTCTGACACTACCTATTGAGGGCCGATTTTTAGAAAACATGTCCCATGGAGAACTACCAAAAAACACAATAAACAACAGTTCTTCAAGCCACACCCATATGGTACATGGGCTGTTTCTTTTCAATTTGCGAGCAGTGTTGATCTTTAACTGATAACTTATCCTGTATTATGTAACATGCACACACAACGTAGTATGCGTTATTATTTTAACTCCAGACAGGACTAGAGAGATAGTACAGTGGGGTAAGGCTCAGGTCTAATCCCTGGCACCACATATGTCCTCTCCAGTCCAGTCAGAAGCAATCCCTGAGCCTAGGTAGGTATTGTCCCCCAAGAAAAGGAAACTAAAGCAAAAATAATAATCTACATGATTACACTCGTAAAGCTTCCTGGGAGTTAAACATTTCTGAATTATGTCATGATTAGTAATTAAATAAACTACTATATTTTGAATAGTATTAAACATGAAAAAGTAAAAAAAAAAAACCAATAAAACCACTTCCAAAAGAGTAAAAGCTTCTGATTCTGCGACCAGTGTGTGAAGATAAGACCCCCACCCCACTCCCTGGCCCCTTGGCGTTACCGTAGGGTGAGCAGCAGAACGTGGACATTGGGAAACTCCATATTAGGTCTGGCTTAATTTCTAACTCGATTTACAAGCCTAAACAATTTTTGCTTTTTTTTTTAAATTTAAATCTCCATTTCTTCATAACTAAATATATTTCAAATAAATAAATGCTAAATTGTGATCTTCCAAGTTTAAGTTCTGTGATTTATGTTTCTATTCGAGTGAACTATAGAAATAAGAAACCTCTGGAAACACTAAGTCAATCAAAAGTTGCCTCTACAGTTAATCAAGCAGAAGCTGAACAGAAGAGAACCCAAGTTTGCTAGAGAGATGCTCAATAACACCTCCATGAGCACTGTTCTACTCATGACCGATCTGCAGCTCCCCGGGATCCAGAATCGTGTTTTGGGAACACGTCCAGATAAGGAGCACATCTAGGATTTCAGGCAGTCCAGAAGAGTTTAATGACAAATGACATAAATGGTTGCTAAACAAATCATACACCAATTTGATTACCCCCAAGAATTATAAATTCATAGGCTTAAGGTGATGACTGTCCTGGCCCCACTCTGTACTCATGCAACATGTACATAATAGGAGTCCAATTGTATGTTACTCACTGAGTGATTGAGGAACAATAAGAGAACAATAAGATTTGTTTCCTTCCTTTTCAGAATGACAGAACTCAAGTCAAGTTGTCAAAATACACACACACACACACACACACACACATACACACACACATACAAGATAGTCAGCTTCAACGTCAATTTGAGAATAAGTCTTCCTGAGAAAGAAAATGTGTATATTACACAAAATACTTAAAACATACACACAGTTATGATTAATTCTCCCTTGAGTTTTCAAATGCTTCTCTGATTTTGTATTTCATGAATCTGACTTTTTCTTCCCTAGATTATAAATGCTGAAGATTAGGGATGGACCAAATTTTATATCCTGGGCTGGCAGGGCTCATATTCATTTACACATACACTTCACAGAAGGGGGCTTGAAGGATATAATTTATCTTCCTTTTCTCTTGTATAGTGTGACTATTTTCTCAATGGAATAATTAATAGTGCCAACAATATGCCAAAGATACAAAAATGGATACATGCATTGTCACTTATGAAAGTGATACTGTTATGCCACTTAGTATGTGTGATAAAAACTCATTTGCTACACTGGCTCTTTATTTGAGCAGGCCACCCTTACTTATTTAATCTATATTCTACTAAAATAGTGAATTTAATCAAATTGTTTTAGAGGGTCAATTTCTCTTACAGCTAAACGTTATTTCCTATTGAAGGAAAAGAAAGAAGCAGGTGATTTTCATGCTATTTCCACATCTATAATTCTTTCTGTTGTTCTTTCCATCATATTACAATGAACTGCAGTTTAGGAAGGACAGGAGGAAAACTTCAAACATGATAGTTTGTTTCTGTTATGAAAGTCTGCTGATAAAAAAAAAAAACTTGCCCTCAACTGCAGTAAACCTTCTGACTGATTTCATCTATTGTGTATTATTGTTATGAAGGATTGCATAATTACGTCAACTATTGCGATTATAGGAATCATGGTCTCTGTTATTAGTCTGCAAAATAAATACATGATGATACATGATCCCAAGTATCACTATAAAATGAACTCTTGTTTAGACAACAATTTATGGACACCTTTGCACAGTCGAACTTTTGTCCACTTTGTGCAACCACTGGGAAACCTTATTGTGTATGTAATGCATATTTGTAAAGTTTCAAACTTTGATACTTGATATTTAAGCTGATTTGATGCTAAAGGATATAGGACGATATTCTCTCCACAACTTCTGGCTGATACTGACTAAAGTACATAATTCTTCTGAGAGTTATCATGCATGCAGTATTACAGAAAGTCTATCCTGTGTCCAGCTCCCTCTACAAAATACATATTTGATGGGATAAATATTGTTGCCTGGATTTCCAGGAAAGGTATTAACACTGTGTAAAGACTGGTTGGAAATACACTTTCAGGTCTGGATAGGCAAAAGGCATGTCTTTTAATGAAACAAGCTTAGCAAAGCAGTTCTACCTAAAATTTTTAACATGCATTCAAATAGTTAATATTTTTTCAGTATTCTTCACTAAGAGGACATTTGGTCTGAAACTTTAGACTAAAAGCATATTATCATGATCATTTTAATTGTTTACTTTAAAATTTCTAACTTCTCAATACTATCACAGAGATACCTGGTAGCCAGGCAACAGTTAAGAATCTGTCCGGTTTCCTTTAAATTTCCCAATTTTGAGATGTTTATAAGAAAACTGCCAGAATCTCAAATTTGTTTTGCAAAGTTGTCTGCAGAGATGCAAATTTCATTTCTCTCTTTTCTCTTTAAAAAAATTTTAAAACTGCCAAGTCATTTCGAACCATACAAAGATGGAAGTGGACTGTTTTGACACTGGTGTGTTTCATCTTTATTATCTCTGGCTCTCACAAAAAAAAAAAAAAGGAAAAAGAAAAGAGAAAAATATTTTAAAAAATCCATATCAAATTAACTCCCCACCTTCCAACCGTGCAGGTGCCTCACATTAAACTGGTGTTTAAAACCCCCAAACAGTGGTAAGTGGCTGTCGTGCTTACCATGTCGATACTCAGAGCGCTTGTGGCCTGTAAGAAAAACGGAAGGAAAGACAACCTACTGGGTGCAATATTTAATCTCGACTCTGTAATCTCAGTGGTGACTCTTCTTCATGCTATTTTCGAGATCCCAGTAAAACTGGAAGGCTAGAGCTTTATTTTTCAGGGAATACTGGTTCTGCTCTCTATTTCTGAGTGAGGAGCGCAGCTGTGCAAAGTAGTTTCAATGAAGCCAGAGATGGTCACAGAAAAACCAGCCCTAAACTTCTTCCGGAGTTCATAAACTAAAGGCTGCATGATAATCACGAGCTCCTCTGCTCTATGATATCAGGCCTGACTTTAAAACTGGATCTGTGTCAAGCAGTATTGATTTATGTTGCTCTCAACATAATGGGTATCATTTTTTCCTGGTTGTACCCATTTTATGCCATGAAGGATATTTCATTTTCCATACAGAAGCTAGCATGCTATTTGTTTCTATTTCTTTCATAAATGAGATGGTAATGATAGGGCTGGATCCTAAACAAATTCAAGTGAAGCTATAATATTAGGATGATTATAAAATATTTTTGAAAGTTGTATTACATAAAAATGCTACTTCAACCAAATGACGTAAAATGTTCCGAACCATATTGCACATACTTGAAAAGACCCTGAAATGACTTTTATTAACAACAGTTAAATCTTGTAGTCATTATTGAATCTTCATAGAAAATATGCTCTTTAAATAAATTTTTGCTGAATTATCATAGTTGAAAAGGATCTGCTATTAATATCCAATTATACAGTTCCAAGATAAGCCACAATGTCAGCAAGGAAAAAAAAATTCTTTTCAGAAAAAAAAACACAACAGGAGATAGTACAAACTCTAGGCTACTAAAAATGAATTTGAAATGAAAGAACGGAATATAGTGTTTCACCATTCTAGAAGAGCATATACTAATAATTCGCAAATAAAATAACCGACACAGGTAATTTGACTGAATAAGTTGAACTAATAAATTATGACTGGGTTAACATTGAACTAAAATTAATTAGTTCAAAATAATCCACTGCCTGTTCTAGAAAACATCTTAATCCTAACCTGGAGAAAAGTCACTATTTAGTTAATACCTTTCCCCAGAGGCTGAGGTACCCAATTTTCACTGTTAAAGTTACCCACAGAAATGGACTAATATACAAATATATATAGATGATTTGTTCAGATTTTACTTTTCATAAATGGGAGTTAGAGAAAGGTTTGGTATTTAAAAATTAACACATCAGTTACTGGGAATAAAAACTGATGTCTTATAAGGTGGCTATGGATCAGATTTGGTCACTGAACGCTGTGTGATATTCTTGCTGAAAGAAAAGAACAGAACAAACCCTTCGGAATAGAGAGTGTGCGGTCACAATGGTGGAACTTCCACCCAGGGAAAACTGTCCTTAATTTATCCCGTCGTGTGTAGATTTGGCAAAGCTCTCCAAACATCATTTACATACCATATGCCCTGAATTACCTAGGCACAATGGTTGTGGATAAATATGATGTTTCGGGTCTGACTGTTTGCTTCCTTTTATAAGTTTTGCAGCTTTCATTTTCCTCATTGCTAAATAATTTAATGCAATATTGCAAGCTGCAAGAGAATGTTTTGCTAAATCAATAAATAGACCATTGTGCCTCATTGTGTGTGTGATTAGAAAATAAATGATCCTGAGGTAAGTGACCAGGAGATAGATACTCTATGTAAGAAATAAATAAAGGAAATCAGTTCTTTATGCTTTGGACTCAGTTTAACCTATGTCTCCTTTGTAGGCACAGAAATGCAAGGCATTCAACAACAAAATATGGGCATAATCAAACATCATGACTTCTATGGAATAGAAAAAAACTGGTCAGTAAATATTCATATTTAAAAGAGATCTGTGAAAATAAATTCTTAGTAAATCCTATATTTGAATCTCATCATGGAAAGGTTTTATAATTGTCCTATGCCTTGGTTTTTGTTACCCCGATTATTATATTAATACAAACTTAGTAATATTTATCCAGATTCTGGAAGTTAAATTTAAAATCAATTTAATAAAAGTAGATTCTTAAATCAAAAAGATCAATAGTCTAAAAATGGCTTGGAGCAGAACTACGTACATATTTTTTGTTGTGTACTATAAATTTGACTGTATAAACTTCCAATTAAAAATGACATTCACACCATCATTTCTGATAGAATTTTGCACAGTAGGAATACTCATTAATGCAGGGTAATACAGTGTGATAAGCAGCTTAGACATCAAAATTGTAAAGAAAAAAATGCCAGTTGGTCTACTCTTTACATAAAAAAAAATTAAATACCTGAGGAATTAATTTAAAAAAACATGTATTGGCATATGCATTTTTAAACTGTCAAATCAGGAGCATCCAATCTCCAGTCAATTCCTGTAAAAAAAATTTCAGTCCTATGATAATCCTCCACATTTATCCTATGTTTGATAATAATAGATTAAATAAATTACAATATTCAAAGTAGAATAAAAATACAATTCAAACTATTTTACTCTCTATAATTACCTTCTTTACATACAATGTATATGGACTTAAATATATATTAAGTATACAAATTTCTGATTTTTAAAAAATATTGGTAAAAGAGAGGTTAAAAATAACTACAAAGAGGGCCATTTCTTAATCTCCAACTGGAAAATTAAAAGTGAATACACAATTCTCAGCTGTATGTATGTTAAAGTTTATGGCAAAAGATGTGAGCTGATTACTACTGGACAAAATAAGTAAAAGGCAATTCAGAAATTACAGATATTATCAAATAATTTTCTTCGGGGGGGCGCAAAAAATTAAAAAAAAAAAACTACCGGTAGAAGACCAGCAATGAAAGGGTTAACAGACATATGCTGTATAATTAGGAGATGCATTAATGATTATGAATAGTAAATGATTTGGTGCAAAGAAAAAAATTTAGTCAAAGGGACATGTACCTATCTTACATGTTTATTAGTAACTGTATATAACTAGAGAATTCTGCTATTAAGAATCCTGCATTATTGGTGTAAATACTTCCAAGGGTACATCAAATTGTAATCTTTCATACGACATCCATCAAACCAGGCTGGAGATTTTGACAAACATTAAACACAGTAAGGAGGCAATTATGTATGCATGATTTAATCTGCAACTAATTAATATGCAAATTTATTCATATGTTAGTTACTAAATTAAAAATGCAAAGAAGCCCTTATGGTGATTCTCGAAATTTTGCACAAACAGAACATTTAAAATGTAAGAAAAATGAAGTTTTTTAGAAACCTATAGCATACTTTTAGTGTCTCCAGAACCTGTTGCATTAAGAAGACTCAAAAATATGTGTTTAAAAACTAGATAATAATTTAAAAGGTGTGCTAATTTTATGTGAGAATGTGGGAACAGAAAGGTTAATCAGAATTCTCTCGAACTCTTAAGAGATACACTCTAATTACCAGACAAATGGTATTCTATTTCTAAGCTTCCTTCCCTGCTTTTAGGGTTGTCAGAAGTTGGTCATCTTACTGATATCTTGAGCAAATGGCTAGGGGAATAAATAGTATTTGAAAACAACTAGATATATTGAAGATTCTAGGGGAACTCTGAGACCATTTGGTGTTCACTAAACATACAATTCACTCCTAAAGATGGCAACTCACTCTTTCCGCCTTTGGGGAGTAGCTCTTTGCAAACAGAGAGCTGGGAGGAAAATCTTGAGGGAGACTCGAAATTCTCTCCAAATCTTTTCCAAATAAATCTTCAAAAGAAAAATAATGCTTCTAACCCAAGAGCAACAACCTCCCCCAAAACGCAAAAAGTCATTTCATCTGAATTCACTCTGGCTATTTTAGCCCTGTATTTTCTAGACAGTCCCAGACCGATTTGAATCTTTGATGGGAGAGGAGGGCTAGGGAGTAGTGATAATTTAAAAATATCTTTGGGTGTCTGTCTCTCAGGGAATATCCATTCGAGCGCGTATCTTTTCCCTTTGGCTCTGCTGCCTTTTGCGAGAATCCGACTCCTCTCCTTCCTTCCTGGGGCTCAGCAGCTGAATTTCGTGTGGGTCACCTCTTGTCTGATTACCTTTCTCATCCGAGGTCCGACGGCCACGGCTGCAGCTAGCTCCTGGAGCTGGCACTCGGAACAGCTGGAGTGGCCTCAAGAAATCAACACAAGTCAAGAGTGTGAGGAAGCACAATAGCCGCGTCGACGGCTCTTCCCAGGGCACTGAACTCTCACCCACGTTTTTAAAAAAAAAAAAAAAAAATGCCATCAGCCCCATCGCTGCCAAGTGACACACAAAAAGGAAGTTAACCATTGGCTGTTACTTGCATTCACAGTCTGACTCTGATCTCCCAGCTTCCCTTAGCCCGTTCTGATGCCAAGCGGACTCCAGCTTGCCCATTTCATTCCGACCACGGCAGCCAAAAAAAGCACTGCCCCACCGTGCAGCGACAAGCAGTCTGTTTTGATATTAGTGCCTCAGTATGCGATAGAGGAGTGTCAGATGTCCCCAAACTATGGACCCTGCCCCCCCGGGGACTCTGTCCCAGCCTCCTTTGGCCAGAGGGATGGTGAACATGCCACAAATCCTTCGTTTGGGGAGACGCCGGGGAAGGAAACTTCACTGTCCGCAGGGCGCAGACAGAAAGGGCGAGGAAAGCCTTTTTCTGGGGAGACACTCACTCCTGCCCTCCAATTCAACGCTGCGCCTAACTGGAAATGTTAACTCACGTTCTATTCACTCCCTGCCAGCTAGCACACAAGCCCCCACTGAATTACAGAAGAAAAGGCGTCTTTCTTATGGAATTCTGCCTCAGTAGACACTAGCAAGTAAACATCAGAATTCATTTTTCTTTCATTAAAAAAGGGGGGGGAGTTGGATATTTGGGGGTCCTGAAGAATGGATGTTTGTCTGCTGATGCTCAGAGGAGGAGGAAGGTATCACTAAAAGCTTCCCTGGTGCCCAAAACACTGTTTTCTTGCCTTGCTAAATGCCGGAATCAGTCTCGAGTCTGAACCTGGTTTAACCTCTGAGTGTGCCCGCAATGTTGCCAGCCTTTCCAGATGAAGCTTTTTACGATCCCAATAAGGCATCAGCAGGTGAGGATCTCAATTTTGGGGGCATTTCAGGAATCTGAGAGCAACTGAGCCATCTTTAATTTTTACAGGTGACTCAATTTTTGTTGTGACCAGAACTGAACATAAAGCTTTTAAGAGCTTCAATGTACACATTTATGCATTCATTACACAGTGTTAAATCTAATTTGTTCTTTTTACTGTCACAGGAAGCACATGTTTAAAGCAATCTGTTTCCTCATGTGAATGCTTTCCTGTCTGTTTAAAAAAAATTGCGACACACTTTACCCTGAGTAACCAAGAGGTGATCATAAATATCCCTAAATAGCATTAAACAGATATGAAAGACATTAACACTTTCAGAATGCCAAAGTAGTATTAAAAAAAAAAATTCTAACAGATGCTCCTAGGTCAAAAAGTGAAATGTGTGTTTCCTGAAAAAACACTCTCATCAGAATCATAAATGAACTGTGAGTGGGGAAAGTGAGGTGTTGCTGAGCAGCGAGGATCCTTTTGGTGAGGCACACAGCACGCCACTGCCAAAGTGTACTTGCCATAAAAAGCCAAATTGAAATGAAGTTTGACGAAAACCAATATCCTTTGTAATCCACAAGGTGGCAATGACTACAAATGAGGGGTGGCTAAATCCAGCTCTCTGGCTTCCAGGAGAACGTGTCTGGGAGGCAGAGCACCGGCCCTGCTCGGAGACAGGAGCAAGAGTCCAGCCAAGGCGGACCTTGCTGAAGGCATCTCACCCAGAGCCTGATTATTCTAGGAAACGAAACAGGGAAAAGACATGCACCCTGGAGTACAGAAATCAAGGGCTCCCCCCCATCTCCTGCAGCTGTTTTCTTTCCCCCTTCTTCTTTAAATGCAATAGTTAACTCATTGACCCTTACACACACACACACACACACACACACATACACACACCACAGACACACACACACCACACACACAACCCTCTTAAGAGTCCTACAAGCCAGCAAGCAAAAATACTTTTTTTTGTGAAGTTCGCAATGGCACTGAGTAAAAACATATTACAATGTGGCAAAAGTAAGAATTCAGCAATTCTGTGACTCGATGTTACAACATCTGTATAAATATTCCTGTTCAACGTTAAAAACTTACCCAAACAGTCTTAAATAAATCAAACTCTGTTTTATTTTATAAGAGAAACAAACTGCCACCTACGCCCCGCCACCAAGCCAAGATCTGAGATCAAGAAAAAAACCCAACCGGGGTCCTAATCGTCTCCCGCCCCACAGCCAGTCGGCTTCCCCCGAGGAACCCGCTTCCAGCGGATTTTAGGGTCATACAGACAACGTAGGAAAGAACCAGGGGCTTACGATCTCCTCATTATTCAGAGGCAGGGGCGATTTAAGTATGAAAAATTACTGACAGTGAAATGATATTGGGAACTGCTTTATCATCTTGGCCTGGTGTCCTCCTTAACATTGGAAACGGCAGCAACAAATGATGCTTCTAGCATATACTTCAAAAAGTAGTGTCTAATGATTAAAAAAAAAATGCTGACTACTTGTCTAGGTCTGACAGACGATACTGTACAGACAAGGAGAGAGGAAAAAGTGCCTGCATTATTGCATAATTTTAGAAAAAGCAAATGATTGCTACTAGGTAGAAGAAATCTGTACACAACTGGGATGCCACTCTTGGTTTCTGCTCTTGCGAACTACCAGTAAGCCGTGTGTCCCATTTTTCTCAAGCACTGGAAATGATGGCACTGACATTTTGCCAGTGATTATTATGACTGGTATTAGCTGTTTATCATTCCTTAGGTATTTACCATGTACCAGGACTATGTTAAGCATATGACATAGCATCACTTATTTATCATTCTGTCCTTAGAAAATATTATTTCTCTTATTTTTCAAGAGAGAATTCGAGTGTGTTGCATCAAGCATGCAAGGTCACATAGTAATTAAGTGGCAGAGTCAATTAAAAACCAATTGCAGGCAGGTGGACATAGTTCGGAGGGGTGGAGTTCATGTTTGCATAAGCAAGGCCCGATTCAAGTCCTGCCTCTTCATGGGTTCTCTGCCATAGGTGTACTCCCAAAATATGACTCCAAGACCTAGCAACACTACATCTCCAGTCTCACTAATCAGGGCCATACCACTTGGCCCGTCCCCACAATAAAACCCTGTTGATCTGAGTTCATGGTTTTAACCACAGTATCACAATGCCTCCTGGATTGCCTTGTTTAACGAAATAACTTGGGTGAAAAAAAACTGTGCATTACAGCCAGTGCACTAATGTGTAGTGAGGCTCATTCTACGGTGAGATGAAAATTCGAAGTGTTTATTATTCCAGGTTGTCTAAAGCTTGCTAAGGAAGCCATGACCAGGGTGTGGAGAAGCTCTGTGGTCTTTCGGACACAGAACACAGAGCCACCGCTGCAATCTAAGGATCCTAACGGTGGGCACAGGAAGAGCCAAGAAGGCTCTGTGCACTTGAGCGTGTTTCCTCATCTCTGTCGCCTTCTTTACCTGGAATAAACAGTAATTGCACATCTCACAGGATTTTTTTTTTTTTTGTAGAATTAAGTGATTAAAGATGCAAAGTGCATAGTGTCTACACAGAAAAGGCACTATGTTCAAGACTTGGCACTAGAATGTCCACATTATCTCATTAAGCAGGTCCTATTTCTACTTTCTTCCCATACCTTGAGCTTTGTTTGTGAATGAAATGAAGATATCTAAGGAGACTAGTGAAGGGAGACTAAGTAAAGGGCATCAGATATTCAGCTGGGAAGCTCTCCAGTGGTGTTATAGCAACTTTACTATACTACTTGTTTTTTTCTTTTCTTTCTTTTTTTTTTTTTTTTTTTGCTTTTTCGGCACACCCAATGATGCACAGGGGTTACTCCTGGCTCATGCACTCAGGAATCACTCCTGGTGGTGCTCAGGGGACCATATGGGATGCTGGGAATTGAACCCGGGTCGGCCGCATGCAAGGCAAATGCCCTACCTGCTGTACTAGTACTCCAGCCCCATTATACTGCTTTTGTTACTATGCTTACTCACTGGAAATACAGACTGAGCAATACATATACAGCAGTGAGTTTAGCTTTTACAGGACAAAAACTCATGTACAACAAGATCCTTCTCTTCCCTCAAGGATATTATTACGAGAGTAAAGTGACACAGCATGTCCACACTAAGCTCAAAGACGAAAAGTCTTAAGCGACACTTTACAGGTTATTTGATATCTAAAATATGACCCTCTTAAAAGGCTGAACTCTATACACTTTAAATTGTGAAGACCACTCTGACAAATTGAGAAACAACTGACGTCAACAGAGATGTTCCCTTACCATGAAGAATCTTAGCTGCGAATCTTTCACTATGTTGAATAAGAGATACACTGGAAATCAAGAGATGCTCAGTGTTTCGTGGGGCCTCCATGCTCCATGACAGTTGTTCTGTGTGGGGGATGGGTAGCTTCCCTAGAGGCCCATCCCGCTGATTCTCAATCTACATGGCCAGACTACATGTTACCTCGGGACTCCGTGGGGCCAACGTGGCATGTGGAGACCCATGTGGTCCCAGCGATCCAAGCAGAGCTGGCCACGTTCAAACTACGCATCTTAACCCTTCTATGATCTCCTAGGCCCTACTTGACATCTTTTCATTTAGTTGAACGACATGCTTTGAAGAGTGTAAATGAAGGAGTGAACGGAAACTTCTGACAATGCTTTGTTCCCCTCCTACCTAGGCACTTCAGTTGGTTATTATGCAGTTCCTGTTAACAGCCTAGTTGACATAACTCATTAATGGCAAAACAAAATCACATTGTTTGTAAAATAATTACTCACCAGGGGTGGAATTTTATAATTTCAATGATACCTACCATCCATGAATAGGTTTAATTGTGTTTTCTTTTTGATCAGCCCTGCCAAATACGTTACAGGTGGCAATGTCTTATATACACATAATGAAAATATAAAAGTCAAATTCATATGCGGTACAGTATGTAAGGAACTCAAAGGTGTTTGGCAATAAAATTTTACTCATGAAACATAAATGCCTTAGACGAAGAGGCAGAATTTTGTTAAATCACAACTCTCTACTTATTCATAGTACACGTTATAGAAGTAGATTTATTTTCTATTTAGCTTAAAGGTTTAAAAAATTCAAACGGACTCTACAATATTAAGCACCAGGCCATATTCCTTTAAAGTCTCAGGTAGAGAAGCAATCACAAATAAATTGAGGCGCTGGAGTGATTGCACATCGGGTGGGGCACTTGCCTTGCACGAGACCAGCCTGGGTTCGATCCCCATATGTAGCTGAACCCTGAACCCTGGCAGGAGTGATCCCTGAGTGCAGAGCCAGGAGTAAGCCTAGATCACTTCTGGGTGTGGCCCCCAAAACAAAACAAACAGAAGAATTAAAAAAAAAAGAAAGAAATTGAATGCTGCTGCATTCTTCAAGTTTTACTTTTATCTGTTAACATCTCAAAATTTTAGACTTTTTAATAATAACAGCTCAGTATTTATACCCTACTTACTGAATTATTTTGTACTTTAAATTCATTTCATAATGAGCAAGCCAGAAAATATTATTGTACCTTGGGTTAATATACCTGAGCACCTGTGAAACAACCAAATTCCCCAAACAGGGTTACTTGAAAACATTAGCGCTAGGAATCAGCCACCTACTTGAAACTGCTTTTTCATAGCAGCTAATGATATAATGATATACTGTGCCAATCGGTAGAATGAAAGCCATTACAATATTATTATAAGTCTAATCCAGGAGGCATATTTAGAATAATATGGGCTGGGAAGGAGGAGGCCGCTGCAGACAGTTCAGAGAATTCTTCCTCAGATGGTATCAAAATAATTGTTTCAAAACAGCATTTTTCTAAAATCCCTCAGTAACAGTAACAGTAACAGTCAGTGGTGACAGGAAGCTTTTGTCTATGTGTGCAAAGAATACATCACAAGTATCATTTTTCCGAGGAAATGTCTTCTAACATGAGCCTGTGTTTCACAAAGGAAACGCCTTTTAATCACCATTATTGAAAGCACAAGTGATAATCGGCAAGATACCAAACTGTTCCTTACGGTTTGCTAGGAACTCCACTAAGAAATCTCACTATTCCTTCAGTACCTCTGAATAATCAAAATAAATTTAGAGACATTTGATACACAAACGGAGCCTCTTGTGATTACTCTAGAAGAAAATGCTTATATATCAAGTTTCCAGGATAGTGGTATATTTCGGATTAATTAATTATTCGGATGACAAAGTTAGACTGGAGAGAAAATGGAGAGTGTCACTAAATAACTTAAACATAATTCTTAAACATTCTTCTCAAAATCTAATCTGGACACGTTCTTTCAGAACTGAAATCTGTGTTTCTCACTAAAACCTAAATCTTTTTTTTTTTTTTTCAGTTCTACTCTGACAAAACACAGACACTTCTGCACTACCTTAGTTTCTCTGAAGAGGGAGTATAAGCTAAGCAAAGCACAAACCTCAAAGAATTCTGCACCTATGGAACAGCTGCAACTTAAAAGAAAAAAAAAATCAGAATCATTCACATGCTACTGTTTTGAGATAAAATAACTGAGTGTTTAAAACTACAAAATTCACACTGCATTTTTATAAAAGCTCTTATTCCTTTAAAATGAGCATTTTCGTACACAAACACATCCCGGGACAGTTGAGATCAAGGCTGAGAATCTCATGTCATTGCTCTGAAATGCAACTTTATGATCAGTTTAAGAATTCAGTGCCATCTATTTGAAAAGAACAGGAAAAAAAAAGCAAGCATCTATCAACAGCCTAACAGTATTTAATCTGCCTTAGGAAAATACAACTTTGCTATTTTTGAAGAGCACCTCACACTTTTAAAGATTAATGTGACATTTTGAACCTTAGTTAATCCTTCAAGTACTGTTTGAATCTGATTACTTTCGAACAAAAACCTTAGAATATCTGAAAGTTCGAGCGGGCACCAGTAACGATTCTCATTGAGAGACTTATTGTTGTTGTTTTTGGCATATCCAATACTCCAGGATAGCTTGCCAGGCTCTGTCCAGAATATCTGAAAGTAAGGAAACATATCTTGCACATCTGGTAAATGCAAGACTTGCCAGTGGTTGGTGCGTGTGGGGAGGGGGGGAAGGGCAGGGAGGGGGCGCAGGGAGGAAAGAGAGAATTTCACTGTCCGAAAAGAAATTCCAATCAGTGAAAACTTCAATCCATGCATTTTGAGCAATGAACTACGGACTTTTAAACGGCAAGCATCTGTATTATTCCACAAACACAAACAAAATAAGTTCCCAGTGAAACCGAATGACGTAAAACAAATCCTGTTTTTCTAATTTCAAAATTCATGTAGGCCCCACTCTCTCCGCTAAGATAGCCTTGAAGTAGCTTCCAGGATTACTTGGTAATTAAACCATTCAGGGTCCAAGACTTCACATCAAAAACAATCTCTTGAGAGGCCAGAGTATGGTGGGCAAGGCGCTGGCCATACATGCAGCTGCCCTGGGTTAGATAGATCAGATCGCCAGCCAGCAGGACAAATGATTCCCCCACCACTGCTGGGAGTGATCCCTGAGCACAGAGCCAGGAGTGAGTCCTGAACACCACCAGGTGTGCCCGCTCCACAAACAAAAACAAGAATAAAACCCCCCAAAACACCACCACCACCACCACACATTCTTCAGTGAAAAATGATCAAGTAAGGTTCAAAACAGTGCCCTGAAATGCCTTTCTCCTCTCGTCAACAGACAAGTCCAATTTTACTATTAATGCCATATTACTCCTGTTGCTGAGATCTTAACTGAGGTCCAGTGAAGTCCTAGCATGTGAAAAAGTAGACTGAAATCCTGATCAGAAATAAACACACTCACACACACACACACAAAGGAATGGGGAGGCAGAGACTTACTAGGCACACTATTTAACAGGAGCTTGCTGAGAAGAATATCAGACAAAACTGGCTTAGTATGCAACCCTACTGTAGGAGGAATAAGGTGATTGTGGACTCTGTGTGTGTGTGTGTGTGTGTGTGTGTGTGTTACTTCTGTTTCTTCTGACTTCATATCTAAGACAAACACATCCGAAGATATCTTCAAAAAAGGCGCAGATATGGCTCTTAAGAGGATGGTAGAAGGTGAACTTCATTACTCCAAAATTAAAAAAAAAAAAAAAAACAGAAATCTTGGCTGGATGTTAAGGGGCTTGCCTTGCACATGGCTGGCCTGGGTTCAATCCCCCGCACCCTATATATTCCCTGGAGCCCACCAGGAGTGAGTCCTGAGCACCACTGAATGGGGCCCAAAATGAGAGTAAGTGAGAGAAAGAGAGAGAGAGAGAGAGAGAGAGAGAGAGAGAGAGAGAGAGAGGTTTTAGCAAACTGTTCAGAAACTGAACTGCAGAATTGTACCTACATTGCATATTAACCATTAGAAAACTTAAATATTGATATTTTCTACTTTTCTTTTAATCCAATAATTCATAAAAAACATAACCTCTTATTGTCTCTAATTATAATAGAAAGGAAAGATTGCTTTTCAAAAAAACAATGCCCATGCCAACCTTTGAAGTCACTGGTTTAGCTGGTTTAATGAACTCAGTATTAACTGCACACACACACACACACACACACACACACACAATACACACTTTTTTTCCTCTTTGGGATGATTCAACTGCATTATCATGCAAAAAAAATAAAGCATATTTAAACTTTCTATTTCAATATATTTAGTTGAAAAATTAGAAAACTCAGGTTAAAAATGAGTAATACATTAGTGTAAACAGCTATAGCAGTACTTTTTCACAAATTATATCTTATCACACAACTGTCTGCTTCTAGACTTTCTGACACAGGATTGAACCCTGGTGGCTAAATAGGTTCATTTTTTAAATGAATATAACTTTTAATAAAAATTCTGTCATTTACTCTAGTTAATATTTTTTGATATGAAAAACATCATTGTCATTTCCTTGTGATCAGTTATCCATAGGGATAGGGAAAGTGTAATTGAAGTACTGAGTTTTTCAATTATATATAATTTCTGGGCACTTAATAAGAAACAACAATTATCTTCTTTTAAGTTGTTTTTGATTTTCTCAAGCATCTGAAGAAAAAGATTTTCTCAAAATAGCTAATGCTACTATCAAAGGTGAAGGTTTCATAAATGGAAATATATAAAATGCCCTCAGTATTATCTGCCTTGTAATATTCCATTCTTTAAAAAAATCCTACCTGGATTTAATGTTTCTTTTTCTTTTAGAATTATTTCTCTATAAAAAAATCCATCAATCTGGCATCTCATACCCAATAAGCTTTTGTTTTTCAAATGTCATAGCAATTAACTCATGTCTCAAAATTTTTTGAAAAGGTTAAATCTTATTTTTGTATATTTACAATAGGGTCCATTTGTTGAAAATTTAATAAAAGCTTCTAAGATATATCTAAATTGAAAAAAATAGACAGAAATTTAGTTTAGAGAACATATTATTAAAAATTGCAGCTTTAAAAAAAATCACCAATCACAAACTATTTCAAGAGTAAAACTGTATTACCAGGGAACTTTGAAATACTTTACAATAAGGATGATAAAACAAAACTCAAGTTTCAAAGTGGAAACGAATTCTACCAGTGTTTGAAATGACACAGCTGTTTTTCAAATAGCTTTTAATAAAATGTGTATCATTTAAAGATAATCAGAATCATTGATGATTTGGATTACAAGATGATGAGGAATTGTAGGTATTTATCTACTGGACACAATAAAGTTTCTGCAAGATAGAATATTTGTCTGGCATCTTATACCCACATATTTATTCTGGGTGCCTGGAAAACATTTTCAAGTGGAACAGAAAGAGAACATTGTTCTTCCCAGATTTCAATGTCTGTATGTTAGCTTCTAGGAATCGCGATGGGTCATTTAAAAAGGGGGGAGGGGGAATTTTAATATCCTACTCTTTTCTCTGCATGAATTCATGATTCAATAGATGATTATTAGCTACATGAAGATATATTTTCTGCAAAGAGCAGTAAAGTTTTAAAATATTGAATTGAGATGGCATATGGCTTAAGAAGTAAAGCCAAGCTGTAAAAATTGAATAAGAAGCTGACATATAGCTTCAGAGAATTAGCTCAGGAAAATGATTCTGACATCAACAAAGGACAAAAGCTTTATTATTAAAATCTTATTAAAAGCTGAGAGCTATTAAAAAAAAATTGGGAGATGACTGAAAAGGGTAACATACCTAACTCTGATGAAACCGTTCTGCAGTAGGAAGGAAGTCAACTAGATAGTTGTTACTTCACCTAGTCTTTCATTATAAAAAAAAAAAAAAAAAAAATCAAGACCACAGAAGCCATTGCTCCAGCCCCTAAGGACAGTGACAGCTCTCCAAAACACGGAGAATGCCTTCCTGCGCCACGCCTGCATATAGCTTCTCAATGCTGCAGGTTGACTCTCCTGCCATCCTAATGCTCTCACGACTCTTGTGACTGGAGGTCTCTGAAGCAGCAATAGTACAGACACACATTCGAGAATCCTACCAGATCTACGGCATGACATTAGGCAGGCTTATATGGTTGCTCCCCCCACAGAGACTGCAGTATTTTCCAAAAACAGGGTCAGGCAAACCCTCATTTTCCTGATTTTGTGCAAAGACCCAGCCTAATGGTGGCAAAGAAGCCCAGTCTCGGTACCACAGACAGAACCTAAAGAAAATCAGATTATAGATTTGACAGTTTAAATTCCTTTTGTTGTCCATTAAGAAAGGGGAATGGTCCTTTTAGAAAAGGGGGGGAAAAAGTGCGTTGACACAACAGATTGTGACAGATTTATTACTATTTACCATGGTAAATATGTATCAAAGAAAACACAGAAATATCTTTAGTTATTATCACGGGAAAAGAAAGCTTATTTTGTTATTCCCATTTTAAATTATTTGTATTTAATGTTCAGCCACACTGAAGTAAGCTTTAGAAGGAGCACTTAGTATTGTGATGTTCATTGATGACCGGAGCTCAAGAAAAGAATAGCTATGGCAAAAGTCTGAGAATATAGAAATATAGACCCACGGGGGCAAAAATGTAGCAGAATACAAACTGTCTCTTTGGATTAAATTATAAAATACATTTTGTGCTGTGGTAAGCACATAGATCTTCTTATAATAAATCATTATGTGCAATAATCATATATGCATCAACTTGTTATTAAGTTATATATACATGTTTTTTCAAGTTTAAAGAGAATGCCACACCCAAAGGGGCATATGGCTACTCCTGGCAGTGCTCAGGAGTCACGCTTGGCAGTGCTTGGGGGACCATGTGGTGCCAGGGATCAATCCTACATCCGGCTTTGCGCCAGGTGCACCAGCCAGTTGAGCTATCTCTGGACCCCAGACCAATTTTTTTTATAGGAAATTACAATAAACAGGTGACTAGATTCTAAAATTGTCCAAACTATCTTCTTGTTTAAGATAAAAAATGAACAATAAACGTAAGTTCCCATTTCAACTGTACTTTTCTTATCTTAAGAAAAGCTTATCATTATTTACCATTAAAATATTTAATCAAGATAAATTCTCTAAGAAGAATAAAACCTAGGCAGAGAGCCCCAAATGAAATAAGAAAATTTTCCCTCTCACACTTATTGAAAAGGGAAACTATATTCATGTTTCAGAACACACGCCAACATATCAGCAACACATAAACCACTGCACTAGCAAAGAAAACAAGGTACACCAATGAAATTTTGTGTAGTGATCAAGTACAGAAAAATTCTTAAAAATTTCAAATTATGAGAAATTACTGTTGATTATGATCAGACATATCTCTATACGCAATGCTACCAAGAGTTTTCATAAATTGTGTACAATGCTGCAAACTATTAATGTTGATAAAAAGCAAAGTCAAATAAAATGAGGTGTGAGAGTATTATAGCTCTAACAGAATGCTTTCTAGCATAGAGCTATTCTATCATCTCTAAACTTTTGGAGGCCCACTTAGTATATGTAATACTGTTCATACTAGGTTCCACAGGTTCACATGTGGACATCTGTGAAGGCTATCCCTGCAGTTATCATAAAGCTATTAAAAGCTAAAGTTTTATCTATCTTAAAATTATCATAAACTTCAAGTTTTAAAATTTGAATTTGCTATAAAAACCTAAGTGGATATTAGTTAACTTATATACAACACAGAAATTTAAAGAATAAATCAACTGCTACAATTTTCAATGACATATTGATAATCCAAATATGCCACTGACCGTCTTTGTTACACAATATTTTTCTACTTATGGATAATTTTCCCCAACATAACCAAGGCTATAATAATCAGCATACACAATTTTTAAGTTTTTGTCTGATAAGACATTCTGATATTCCCTTAACATTTTTTTCTGGATTAACTGAACTGAAAGCAAGTGTCAAATAAACAGGTGTTAGCACATTTGCAAAAACCCATTATTCTTCTAATCTATTAAAGGTGAAATAGAGCTAAAATTAATGATAATATACATTCAAAAATTTAAGTATAATAATTTAAAGTATAAGATCTTAAGGCTTGCTAGCATATTTCCCGAAAGAATAATAGTGCCTCGTAGAACACAGAATTACACTAAAACTATACACACACATATACACCTCCACCCACCACACATACACACACACATACACACACATGCCATAGAAAGACAGAAGAATGGCTAAAAGCAAAAATTGCTAGAAAATTTCTAGAAATAGATCAGTTCTAGACAAAATTAAATCATGGAGGAAATAAGATTGGAAAAGGTCTAGTAAGAATTTCAAGTAAGCTCGCATGTCTTTAGTTATGACTGTAGCCAACTCTTGCAATTGAGAATTGGAGGAACCTCAGCAAATATTGTATATTGCTCCAGCTACATCAAAGACCCAGAATGCTTTTGGTTACAGCTGGATTCTGCTAGCTGTCACCTGGTATTCCAAACACAAATGGCTATGGATGCAGTTACCTTTGCAGCAGCCTCTCTTCAGTAACCTCTCTAGAAAATAAAGACATTCTCCCTGCACTCTGGGCTGAAACCCATGTAAATTTTTCCTAAATCCTCTTCACAAATCTCCTTTCGCATGCAAATCCACAAATCATCATAATACTGACAAAGAATTGAACCAACACATGAAACTAATACTCATTCTCCTGAAAGACCAGTGCAGGTAAAATACCAGCAACTTCAGGCACCTTTTCAAGGCTCTTTCAGAGCTTAACCTGCTGAATACCAACACAACCGCCCAGTCTTCCAGGAGGTGCAATAAATCACTCCAACACGGGGCAGGTGGCTGGATGTGCAGGTCAATTCTGGCTCATCCACATTCTAGATAAACACGCCGCCCTGCTTCACGGAACCTCATTTACGCCTATCTCCTACCCATCCATACAAAACAGAACAAAATAAGCAATATGCGAGCAGAGAGAAGCAGTACTTACTGAGGATGGCAAACCTGGAGGAACTTTTCGAACTTTCTTTGTCTGTACCTCTGGAAGAAAAGGAAGAGTGGGTGAGCTCCCCGCCTGCCCATTTTCCTAACTGATATAGATTAAGCCACAAGCCACTTAGATGATATGACTTTTAAATCACTATGTTAGCAAATGTCTGTGTCATTTTTTTTAAATCCTAGCAAAAACTATATTCTTTCTTATTCATAAAGGCAAAGATATCTAACTTGTTAATGATTTAATATTTTTAAAAGGTTCTGTATATGCACAAACAAGAGAAAACAAGAAATAAGCATATACCCAAACAGTTTTCCTGAGACTGTATGTTCTTAGCATATCACCCCACCACCACACCCCAACACACACACTGTACTTCCTACTAGGGTAGGAAGCCTAAAAACTAAACAATATTTTATGTTTAAGGAAGCTAGCTGGGGTAGGGTAGGAGGGAAAAGAAAGAATTGGGAAGGAAAGGAGGAAGGGAGGAAGGCAGGGAGGGAGTGAGGAAGGAAGGAGAGGAAGGAAGGAAGGAAGGAAGGAAGGAAGGAAGGAAGGAAGGAAGGAAGGAAGGAAGGAAGGAAGGAAGGAAGGAAGGAAGGAAGGAAGGGAGGGAGGGAGGGAGGGAGGGAGGGAGGGAGGGAGGGAGGGAGGGAAGGGAGAGAGTGAGGAAGGCAGGAGAGGAAGGAAGGAGAGGAAGGAAGGAGAGGAAGGGAAGGAAGGAGAGGAAGGAAAGAGAGGAAGGGAAGGAAGGAGGGAGGAAGGAAGAAAAGAAGGGAAGGAAGGAAGGAAGGAAGGAAGGAAGGAAGGAAGGAAGGAAGGAAGGAAGGAAGGAAGGAAGGAAGGAAGGAGGGAGGGAGGGAGGGAGGGAGGGAGGGAAGGAAGGAGGAGGGAGGGAAAGGAAGGAAGGGAAGGAGGGAGAAAAGAAGGAGGGAGGGAGGGAAGAAAGGAGGAAGGAAGGAAGGAAGGAAGGAAGGAAGGAAGGAAGGAAGGAAGGAAGGAAGGAAGGAAGGAAGGAAGGAAGGAAGGAGGGGAGGGAGGGAGGGAGGGAGGGAGGAAGGTAGAAAGGTAGGAGCAAGGGAGGGAGGGAAGGAGGGAGGAAGGGAAGGAAAGAAGGAGGAAGGGAAAGGGAGGAAGGGAGGAGAGAAAGAGAGGGAGGAAAGGAAGAAGGAAGGAAAGAAGAGAGGGACTGAGGGAGGAACAAATAATGCGAGAGAGGACAGAAAAAGAAACGAAGAAAGGGAGTACTAAATATCATTCCAGCACTAAATAGAGGAGTACCTTACCCATGGCACTACTGTGAAGAGGCCTCCTTCGGGGGTTATTGCTAGAATACTGATAATACTGGGAACCGGGTTTGGTGGGCGAAAGGGTTCCTGGGTTGCCCATATCCATGTCACCTCCAAGGAGACTCTGCTAAAAGGTTAAAAAGGAAGAGAGAAACATAGAAGGTTATTTATTTTTTTTTTACATCCGCACCACCCAACTGATTGTTAGTACTTAAACCAATGCAATAAAGAAAACAGCATCTGCTAAATTGAAAGAAAACACAACAAAACAGGGAAAAAGAAAAGCCACGTGAGACGCGATCACCAAGTTTGATAATTCTTAATTCTTTACTTTTGCGACGGCAGAAGGCGATTTCTTTAGAGTGTATTTTAATCTTTCCTTCGACAAGAAAAGGACAGACACGTTAAGACCCGTGTCCCCTTTCTCTGGACTTAAGACTCTGATCTGGGAACGATGCTTGCCCCCGTTTTGAACAAGACCCCCGAAGAGTCCGAATTTTCAAACGTCTGCAACTTCCCCGGGCTGCTGGCATTGAGGGGAAGTAGAGACGCTTAACTTCACTGAGAACCTTGCCTCTCTGCACCATGGGCACGGCATAATCCTCCACGAATTTACACCGCACCCACAGAGGAGAAAACGCCAGCTGAACCGGGAGGAAATTCAAATCCTCACACGAGCTTCCAGAACTGTAGAAATACTAGGCGCACCCATTAAAGGACTTCAGAACGCCTTCTTGAGGACTGTCACCAGCATCCCCACATCCCCACAGATTAAACATTTACCTGAACACTAGACAACTGGCACAAATATCATTAACTTATCATGGTATGACAAATTACTGAACTTTCTCACATGATGACATACGAAAGATTATATAATAGTAAATTTTCTAAAAACTACACAGGAACTTACCCAGGATACATACATCGCCTGATTCTAGTCTGTATGGAACACATTGTTCTTTTAATGATTCTGATATGCAAGAAAACAAGTCTTGGTGCTACCAGTTATATTAAGGACAAATTTATTATTTAATAAGGAAATTTTAAAATTAAGGACTAAAAAATCTAACTTTATCGTTACTTGTAATCAACTTTTACTGACTGAACTAATTACTGTCCTTGATAAAGTACAGAATGTGTTTTCCCTAATCTAAATTCTAATCACCATGTCACTCACAACAGACTTAGGGATGCTTCACTAACACACTATTCACATGCAAAATACTCTAAATAGGCCAATTATGACTCTGCCCCTGTTCCCTGGTTAACCCGCTGAGAACTGAAAAATTTCACAAGGCAGTCACCAACTAAAACAAAGGGTCCTTGTTTTAAATTAAGACAGTCTTTTTGATTCCTAAATAGCTCAACAAAGTGGCATGTCTTCTAGTGAAAGCAGTTGGTCAAATATGACCCATAAGCTGGAAAATCAAAAATTCAAACCACCCCTTTCCACCGCCATCTAGCTAAATATCATAAAGAGAGCCTCTCTATTCCGAGGGATTTTTGTTGAGTGCTGGATGAGTAATATATAAAGGACTAATCAGCCACTGACAAGCTTGTCTCCCCTGATGCCAGTTTAAGACTTGTTCAAGGGATACATGATAAATGTTACTTTAAAACTCCAAGGATAAATCTTAGGTCGCACTGGATTGTGAATATCATAATATTTACTACATAAATACCTTATAAACGTCAGATTATGACCAAGGCAAAAACTTGATTATCTGCTTGCTCAACGACTGCCTCTTCCAAACTTAAGAACCATATTAAAATACTACACCATCCCACACTAAATCACAGAGTTCTTTATAATAATAGTTTTCTATCAAAAATCAAATAGTATATCATCGAACGGTTTCTTTATCCCTATAGGTGTGGGCATTCAAAAATTTCATCATCAGAGAGATTTCACTCATGGTAAATCTTATTAACAAGAGCTATATTTATCTAGAATCAAGTCCAGATTTTCCTTGAAATTTCCACCAACTAAGTTGTGAATAACTGGAATTACAACCTCCTTCAATTTGATAAAGCTACAAATCAATCTTCATTTCATCTGAGATATAAATTAGAATGTATATTATTGATAATGATATTCTACACAGACATTACTTTATTTCTTCATATTTTTTCGTTCTCTAAAATTATACAAAAAACTCAGAAAAGGCTGAGCAGATATGTTGAAATGCTTGCCTGTCTTTTTAATGAGCTTAACCATTGTTTAACTCTTGTTGGTCCTGGTGGCAAAGGTTTTCACTTCCAAAAAAAGTCGATGCATTGACTAGGTCAACATAAAAACAAACAGACTGACTCTCCTCTGTTTTAGCAGTATTCACAATAGAGCGGCGAAAAATATAAAATGATAACTAGAAGCTAACTAACTGGTTATGGCTGACCTTACTGTTAATTTAGAAGAAAACATGGCATGGGCCAGTGTAAATAAATCATGCATCACAGCCGAAGAACTATGTATAGGCAGAATGCTAAAAGCAGACAACAGCACTTACAAGCATTTCGTGGCTCTTGCTAATTCTTTCTTTTTTTACACAGCACATTCCTATTTCTTTTCTATTGAGATATGTTTGTTCCTTTTTCTTTTTAACTCAGACAATAGAATCATTCTTCTAAAGCAACAAAAATAAGCATTTCCTCACACTTAAAGGGGCCCTAACAACCCCCTCCCCAGGGAAAATTTAAGATAAAAATACGTCCTCTTATTGTAGAGTATAGTTGTAAAATGAACAATGTTCATTTACTATTGTTTAGTCTTTACGTCACACACTTGACTCTCTGTAGCAATTATATATATATACATATATATATACATATATATATATATATATCCACACACAGGCTGAAAAACTTGAATTCAGGAATTTTAAAAAGTTAAAGCGTTTGGTTTAATTAGTTATATCAAATACCAGGCAAAATGGATAAAACATTCATTTGTATATAAATTTACCTTCACACACATACATATACATGCATATGCACATCTGAATAGCAATTTATGCTGAACGAAAGTTAAGTTTGAAAGCCAAATCTACTTTGAAAATGAAAAAAATTCATCTTTGCTTGAAATAGGATTCTCAAGGTTTCTTAGGTTTTCCTTTCTCATTGCGCAAGCTCTGCTCTGCGGTTATGCTGGGTCCCAGTAGAAGGCGGCCGGAGCCCGCCAGGAAGCACTGGAAGTGAAATGTGGCATCTCACGCAGCTAACCTGTAAATCTTCAACCCAGAATTCAACATTTTGCTTAACTGTCTTCACAGGGATGAGATGAGCCCTTCCACTTATTCGCCCCTTGTTTTCTTTCTTCCCAGCGCAAACAAGTTTAAGACTTAAGAGCCCCTCTAATCAAAGAATAAAATATACTGACTTTGCCAACCAGGTTTAAAATACTCTCAGGTCCAAACCCTGCCATCAATTCTTCAGCAAAGAGCTGGTTCCAACATCGTCACTCAAATGCCAAGTGCAGCGTTCTGTGAGTCCCTTTCATTAAAATTTTTGTTTATTTTACATTAGATCTGGTTCCCAGACAGTCTTTCTAATATATTCTCAACCCTGTCTCCAGTCCTTTTGAGGGCTGGGGGTGTGGGGAAGAGAGCTCTTTTAACGTCCTGGATCAAGTACTGAAACTTTGCTTATGCAACCAAGAATACAAACCATGAATTAAAACTTGAGTAACAGAGAAGCAGCCTATATCTCAAATTAGACTTATAACTGAATGGTAATCAAAAATAGAACTAACTGCTTCAAGCTTAAATTATCAACTTTCTTCTTGTTAAACTAAAATCATCTCGCTCTGAACTATTATTTCATTTCAGTCAGCACTTTAAATGTAATGGGTGGGTGGTACGTTTCTCAAAAGGAAGATTATATTTACCCTTAATTATAGATATGAGTGAGATCAGAGTACGATGAATGCTGCCTTTTTTTTTTTTTTGGTTTACAATTAATTCATCTAATAGGTGAATGACCTTGAATTTCAGAATTGGAATTTGGGAAGGAACAAAAAGTAGGAGGGAAGGGAAAAAAAAATATCTCTGGGGGGAAAGCAAATGCGGCCCTAGTTTGTTAGGGCTTTCTCTGATTTTGCGTCACTCCCATTACGTTGTGATCCGATATCAGACACAACATCTTGGGGGGATGTTGTAGAACAGAGAAAAGCAGTCTCAGATGAAACCAGATTAAGCTCCTTTTCTGAACTATTGCCAAATGCTTGTGAGTCTAATTCATGTTTGGGTATTCTAGTACTCACACAGCTGCAATTCCATTCTTTCATCACAAACCTAAGTGATGTATAGTGGCTTTGTATGGCTAAGTGACTCGATAAAGCCAGGAATTTCGGAAGACTTTACATTAATATGGAAATAGCAGCCCGAACTACTGTGAAACTTCCAAGTGCAGGATATATGTGCAGGTACCTAACAGACTTTGTACTGCTCGGTGCAAAATAAACACGGCTTGAAAAAAAAAATAGAAAAGATATTTGTTTAAAACAGTTTTTGAAAAATCCCAACTGAGGCCATTTCTCCATAGTTAATTTTGCACAGAATCAGATTTTCAAAGACACTGCTGAATAAGGTTCCTAATAGCCATAGGGAAGTTTTCCCTGTTGAATACCTGCTGCTGAATTTGCCATTTTGACCACATAAGGGCCATTGCTGACTTATAGTAGAAGCAGGAGGGGGCGATAATTTTGCTGCTGCTGGCACTTACTCTGCAACCTAGAATATATCTCACACCAAAGGGCAATGAAGAACACAGTATTTCCACCTGCCCACTTCTGAACTTCAAAGATCACAAATGAAGGTCAATCTTTTTGGACAGTCTGAACTCCTGATACCTGAAGGTCCAGAAATACCCCTTTATAGTTTATTTTAAGATCTGTTCTGTGCTTGCTTGGTTCCAACAAAAGAGGACCGAGGAATCTTACAGAGATAAGGCGGCCAAGGATCACTTTCATAAACAGGGACTTAACAGATTGTTATTTCGCTGCTGAAAATGCAAAAGCAGTGAAATCAACAAGAACTTTGGTCAATTAAAAATAAAAATTCTACTTTAAGCATGTCATGTACATTGTAACAAATGGGAGATAGAATCCAAACCTCTGAAGTAAAAAAGAAGGCTCTAAGGTCAGAACAACAGGAACCCTTGGTCCAGAGGCTTGGAGTGTACAGACATAATGGACCAGAGTGACTGATCACAAGTGGCTAACGCAGTTTCAGACGTAAAGAAACTGACCCACATTCAATCTTGATAATTTAAGTTTACATCGCCATTTTCCTAAAATGGGCACCAGGATTGTGGTACTGAAATGGCTCACTGAATTTTGCTTTTTCAAGCATGGCAAAATGGCTGTAGCTGATTCAACTATCTGTGACATCAACTAGATATGCAAAAGTAAGAATTGTGCTATATTTGATAGAATTGTATTATAGAACAATCATATGAATAAAATTTCAACTACTTCATTAGCCATTGATATTATCACAAATGTGAATTAATTTTGCTTTTGCTCTCCGAAGGACAATGGAAGAAACAATAAATAAAAACTATGTGATATTGATCAAGTACTAATTCTTGAAATAAATATTTTTTTCCTAAGACAGGACATACACACAGATATACATCAGAGTTTTTGCTTGAAAATTTATGTAACTTCCACAAAATTCAACTGTTCTGGAAAAAATTTACTTTATTTGTGATTGTAATTATAATTTACCAAAGATAAAAAAGTTCAAAAATATTGTCTTTCCGTATGAAGAAACCTACAGCTTATATTTAAAAGTTATAACATAACTTGTGGTAATAGTCACCATGTTATACTTAATGTATAACAAAGTTCTAATCAAGTAAAACCCATACATTAAGTAAGAAAAATTATACCTGCCCAAGGAATGGCATGTTTTATGTATTCACCTCTTTGAATAACTCTCAAGTTTAAAAAAAATATATTGTTTAGTATATACAATAAAGAGAGATGATCAATGCACTTTCCGTGGTTTCTGAGAAACCATTCTGGAGCCCTGTGTAATCTATCACTTATTAAAAAGAGGATTATACTTGTTAGGGAGTAGGCAGAAATTTAGCAGAATGATACATGAAAACAAATAGTGACCTATAATAAAAGTGGGCTTTAAGATATATTTTGCAAGCAATACAAAATTTAAGGTAACTACTTTCATTTCAGTTTATGCTCTCTCTCAGCTCAGGATTATTTATTTAATATTTAATTTGATAGGTTTCTTATAATCACTAATTATAAGAATGTTTTGTTAAATGCTTCTTAAAATGTTTCTCTTCAGCAATTTTGTTTCAAAGCAAAAATAGAACAATCTGAATAAGACCTGTTAACATCCTAGGAAATCAGCATCACTTCTATTATAAATATAAACATGTGGCTAAAATTAATGTTCTGAAAAGTATATTTGGCCACGGTGCTATTTTAGTAAGATAAAGGAATATGCCAGTCAAATGCCAGTTTCCATCATATTGGGCCGTCCATTTCAAGGTTGTACAAATGACTCCCCCTTTGAGAGAGATCTATTAAAAGCGTTTTTCTTTAGGGGCTGTACTCCCAGAGGCCAGGTTCAGCGTGTCATTCTTCCTGCTTACCCAGAACCTCGCATAGGTGCTCAAGCAAAGTTGAATGTCTCACTCCTAAGACCTCACTAAATTTAAAGTATCATGAAAACCATCGGAATCTGTAAGTAAGATGACAGGCCTGTGATATGCCGTAAGGGATCTAAGATTATCTCAAGAAGCAGCTAATGCACAACGGGATCTTCAAGTCACTGAGAAGATTGATGTCTCGACTATGATTACAAAACTGAACGGTATCCCAGCTCAAGATCCACTGGTTCATGTGTTTCATTTGAAGAGGAAATTATGAGTTTATTTTAACTCCCTGTACACCTAGCACAGAGATCTATGACGCTCATTCAGTACTGGAGTATACACAGAATTACTGCTTATTTATCAAATAGAGTAAACAGCGGGTATTTGTTTAAAGCATGCATCTATTCTACCATTATGGTCACTGCTGCTATTATGAAGAAGAGCAAAAAGAGGGAGGGGAAGAAGAAAGGAGGAAGTGGAGAAGGAGGAGGAGGAGGAGGAGGACGAGGAGGAGGAGGAGGAGGAGGAGGAGGAGGAGGAGGAGGAGGAGGAGGAGGAGAAGGAGGAGGAGGAGGAGGAGGAAGAAGAGGAGGAGGAGGAAGAAGAGGAGGAGGGAGGAGAGGAGGAGGAGGAGAAGGAGAAGGAGGAGAAGATGAGGAAAAGGAGGAGGAGAAGGAGGAGAAGAAGAAGAGGAGGAGGAGGAGGAGGAGGAGGAGGAGGAGGAGGAGGAGGAGGAGGAAGACCATCATCAGGGACAGAATCAAGAGGAAGAATAATGGCAGAGTAGGTAACAGTAGAGTAAGAGGGGAGGGATTAAAAACTAACAGTGCAGCTAGAGGTAATCTGGGTAGCACCATAACAGCTTTTGTGATAGAGTCATCTAAAGACAGGTCCAGTTGTAGATCCTTTCGACCCTTCCCGGACAGGTGACGCTGCTTCCCAGGGAAGTGCTGGAAGGATCCAGGGAGACAGCAGTTATGTCGGTGTCACTGGCGGGGAGGTGCTCTCTGTTCCTTCCCATCAGGGAGGCATGATTCGAAAAGGGAGCTGAGGGATGATTTTTCTGGTGAGGGGATGGCAGGCCAGATAAGCGTGGCTACCGCGGCCTTACTCATTCCCAAGGCCGACTATACGTCTTCACGGAACACAGGGGCCACTCAGGGCGCAAACACGGCTGCTGAGTATCATGAGTCTGGCAGGCACAGTCAGACGAGGAGCTGGGGTAGGCCTGACTTTAGGGAGTGCTTTGTTGGGGTTTTGCCGTTTTTGAGCTGCGCTGGGCAGTGCTTGGGGCTTACTCCGACTCTGGGCTGAGGGCCCTCCTGGGAGGGCTTTGGGTGCCAGAGATTAAATGTGGTCAGCGTCCCACGGGGCAAGCACCTCACCCGGTCCACCAGCTCTCAGCCCCTTCCGGCAAGCTTGTCCTTGACGCTGCATGCTCCTGCCTTCGTCCCTGCCCTTACCCTAACCATCAGGAAGGGGTGAACTGCTTCCCTCCGGTCCTGGGATGAAAAACACATTTCGAATTGACTCTAGAGGAACTTCCAAACTCAGAAGCAGAGGGCAGGCCTGCATGTGAGTGTCACTTAGCTCTTGGCTAACCTAGAATCATCCGTCCAAATTTTATTTTTGATATTTTTGTTCAACGTCCAGAGGCTTCAAGCTCCCTGTCTGGGAAATGGATGATAATTTCTACCCACTGTTAAACTTAACTTGAATAAGCTTAGCCAAGTTCCTAGCACTCGCTAAAAATGTCACTGATAAAAACTATCGTTATGGATTTTATATATTAAGATTATTACAGAATGCAATGCAGTAATAATTTATTATTACGTACTATGTGATATTATATGTTATATACTATTATGTACTATGCTGCTGTACACATTAAAAGTTAATATGATTGATTATATAAATTATAATCTGCTGTAACGTTGTAATCTCAGTTCTTGAGTCTGAAATCCACCCCTCCCCCTCCCTCGGACTCTGCTTTCATTCTCTCCTGTCTCGTGTTATTTCATCTTGAATCTGGATTTCCAGAGGATGCACGATTTTCTTCTCGTCTGAGGTCATTATTTTTTACTTTTCCTCTTTATTTCTTTTCCTTTCCGTGTTCCCTTCTCTCATTCCAATCCTTCCCCATTTCCGTCCTCTTCCTTTTTTCCTTCCACTTCCTCTGAAGATTCCCACCTGCTGTTCCATTCTTCGTGCTGGATGCACCCGTGCTTAGGCATCAAATCACTCGCATCTTCTCTCTGGATTCCTCAGGATGGAATCCTTTTCCTATCCTTGGCCTCTACGGCCTTATGCCCCGGTGCCTGTGTCCTCCATACATGCCAACTGCATTAGTTAATTAGGTAATTAACTGTGGAATATGCTTACTAGACTTCAGTGGCCACATCAAGAAGACAACTTCTCCATCCTAAGGCACATAGTTCTTACATGTGTAGTGAATCTTGTCTTCAGCCACCCCTCCATGCCTCTGGACGACTACTCCACCAATACACCTAAACTGCCCTATCTCTCTTTGACAGGAACCATGGGCTACTTCTGAATGATTTTCTCAACCACTTTGTATATTTATATGAAAAGTCAGCATTTGGAACGTCTGAGAAAAGATCCTTCCCGTTTGTTGAAGCATACACGATGGTTGCGTTTATTTCGACTTATCTATGGTTTGGGTGAAAGGACTGAAGTCTTCTTCAGCATGCTGCTTTGGGAAGCAGTTCCTCTGGGAAGCCAGAATGTAGAGAGGATTTTTAACAGTGGGGCAATACAGGCGAGGCCCACCAAAGAGTAATCACGCATAACACGCACCTTGACTAGAAAGAGAAGCAGACGCAGTGCGAAAAAAGGGCTTTTACTTTTTCTTAAGTTTCTAAGTTTTCTTTTATCTTTTTTTTTAACTACAGCATAACTTTTTATTTATTTATTGTTTTTTTTCTATTTTTTTATTTTATTGAATCACTGTGAGACAGCCACAAGCTTTCATGTTTGGGTTACAATCACACAATAATCAAACACCCATCTCTCCACCCGTACACATTCCCCACCAGCAATATCCCCGGTATAACCCCCTTTTCCCACCTTCCCCCTGCCTCCATTAACATCACATGAGACTGACACCAAAGGACAGTAGATACAAGGGCCAGGGGTATTGCCCCATAGCTGGAAGCCTGCTTCACAAGTGGAGGGGAGAAGGCAGATGGAATAGAGAAGGGATCATTAAGAAAATGATGGCTGGAGGAATCAGTCAGGATGGGAGATGCGTGCCGAAAATAGATAATGGACCAAACATGATGACCTCTCAGTGTCTGTGCTGCAAGCCATAATGCCCAAGAGTAGAGAGAGAGTATGGGGAAGTTTCTAAGTTCTCTTACTGTGGAGAGCACAGCCTATGATAGAGACTTCTGGAAAAACATAAAACAGCTGAGAAATTACACCCAGTAGGCAGGAAGAAAGTCTTAACAAGATATTTAGCACCCGGACAATTCCTTAAATCAGGCTGCCAGGCAGGGTCAGATAGTATCTCAAGAGAGTCGATACTCCATGTAGCTTATTGCACCAGAAAAATAGAGACAGAACACAGGAATTAGACAATTAAGACACTGACTTAAGAACTGACTTTGGGGCTGGAGAAAAAGCTCAACGGACTGAGCACATGCAGGAAGTCCTGGTTTGATCCTGGCATCAGACGGGACCTTGAACACTGCTGAAAGTGACTCCTAAGCACAGAGTGACTCCTGAACATCACTCAGTGTGGACTCCCACTCTGCCACTAAAAAAATAAATAGAAAATACAAAAAAAAAAAGCTAGAACAGACAAATAGTAGAGCAGGTTGGGCAGTTGCCTTGCTTTACACACAGCCAACCTGGGTTTGATCCCTGGCACCACTTATGATCCCCTGAGCCCACCAGGATGGTCTCTAAGCACACAGACAGGAGGAATTCCTGATTATAGCTTGGTGTGGCCCCAAACAAACTTTCCCGCCCCCAAAAAGAAAAAAACGAAACAAAAAGAAATGAGTCTTCAATTTTGACCCAAAGCAAAAACTGTTGGCTTATTTTTTATAGGAAGTGTTCTGGTCAAATTCTCATGCCCTAACTTGTGTAAATCCTTGTAACCATGCTCATTTAAACCAACACCCACCAAATACTAAGACTGATGTTCTAAGAGAGATAACATTAAACAATTTTTTGAAGGACTGGTAGTAAATATTTCGGTTTTTGACAAACGTCAGGTGTGTGTTTTAATGATTCTATTCTACTATAGTTGCAACTCAACTAAATCAGCCAGGCATACCCTCTAAATGAAAAGGTTAGGCTTCGTGTCAATAAAACTTTGTAAGAAGGGGCACATAGGCAAGGAGGAATTTTAGCAGTAGAGTATAACCCTCCCACGCATAAGGCTAGATGTGGCTTCTGACCGCACATGGCAACCACTTGGGGGTGGGAAGAGAAGGGGGAGCAATTCAGTGATGTTCAGGGGCTCCCAGAACTATACCTTGTGGTGTGGGAGGTTGGGACATGTGTGTGAGGGATGGAATTTCCTCATGCACTCTACTCCTGTGAGTGACCTCTGGTCCTGCTGGTACCCTTTTCAGATGAACGCCTGCCACTTGGGATGATACATACAATCTCATGTAACATCATGGGAAATAAGGCATGAAACATTACAGGCCCTATAGTCTCCTGTTCACCCCACCTTCACCCAGGATGTTCCTTCAGATCAAAAGAACTGAGCTTCCCAAAGGACAGGCCTATGCCTCAACATGGATGACGTCCATTCCCACTCCGCAGCCTGAGTTCTATCTCAGGCATCCTGCTGAGGCCCTCTTGTCCTTGCATACACTGGGCCCACTGAGCGGACTGAGCACTGACTGTGAGTCTGCCACTGCTCTGAGCACATCGTAACTCCTCATCTGTACTCTCGATGCTTCAACCCAAGCACAGTGAAAAGCAGCCGGAACTGCACCCCGCACCCTGATATGCCATCTCGTCCCCACCTCTTTCTCTAGATTCAGAGCTTTCAGCTTGGTTAACACTTGAACAAGTGAGTTCTGAAGGGAGTTGCTAAGAGGTTCAGGCTAGAGAGACATACGGGGGGTAGGTTGTTTACCCTGCATGCCACCGAGCTAGGTTTGATCTGTGGCACCTCACGCGGCCCTGTAAACTATTTCAGTAAGTCAATGGAAAGACAACAAAAAATCCCTTAATAAATAAAGTACTCATAGACAGCAATAAGAAAAAAAATTGAAAACAGACTACTGAAGAACAGCAGTGAGCCGTCCTTTATAGAAATAATAAATTTTAGATTTGGCAATAAATACATGAAATGGTATTTGGCAAACTATGCTGAGACAAACTTTTAGCTTCCAGTGGGAAAGTTCATTTCCATATATAGCCACTGAGAGGATATCGACTAGTATAAAGTCTCTGGAAAGCAATTAAAAATGTACAGCAACAGTTTAAAAGTAGACGATATTCAATCTCAAAAATTTCTTGTGGTAGGTACTTTCTGCCAGAGTTACATAAATGCAGCACTGCCATCCTGTCCCTCATCAATTTGCTCAAGCAGGCACCAGTAACATCTCCATTGTGAGACTTGTTGTTACTGTTTTTGACATATCGAATATGCCACAAGTCCCTTGCCAGGCTCTGCTGTGCGGGTGAGATAATCTCGATAGCTTGCCAGGCTCTCTGATTGGGGCGGAGGAATTGAACCTGGGTTGGCCTCGTGCAAGGCAAACGCCCTATCCGCTATGCTATTGCTCCAGACATAAATGTAATAATAATATATTATTATATTATGTATTATGTAACAATGTGTCATAGTGATGTATTATTACACTAATATAATATAAATACGTTGTTTAAAAGCAATCAATAAAAGCACGTGACTCTGAAATTCCAATTAAAAATATTGGGGCGAGGTTGGGAGGGGCCTTGCGTCACAGCCAGCAGTGCACAGGGATTACGCCTGGCCCTGTGATCAGCCGTCACTCACACTTAGTGGGGTTCAATGGACCTTATGTGGTACTAGGAACAGAACCTGGGTAGGCTGCATACAAGCCAAGTGCCTTAACCCCTGTCCTGTCTCTCTGACCCTGAACTTTCAATTTTAGAATTTTATCCTAAGGATAAGATTAGTGAGCTGGTTATGCCCCCCCCCAAACCAAACAAAATAACTATCAAAATAAAAGATATAATATTTCCTCCTTATAAAAAGTCCACTTGTTTTTGTTACAAATAAGCTTGCGTCACCTGATAAGAGTTCACTGTATCACTGTATCACTGTCATCCCGTTGCTCATCGATTTGCTCGAGTGGGCACCAGTAACGTCTCCATTGTGAGACTTGTTGTTACTGTTTTTGGCATATCGAATACACCACGGGTAGTTTGCCAGGTGCTGCCGTGTGAGAACTGGTAACTCACAATGGCATTTACCGTTCTAGAAGTATTCATTTCTGCGATTCTGGTAAGAGTTATGGAAGGTAAGCTCAGATGGTAGAAAAAAAAGAGATGATCATTTTCATTTCAGAATTATTTCCTTAACTCGAAAGCAACAGCAAGAATATTATGACTATACTAGTGGATGTGTAGCCCAAGTGAAAGCTCTCAATCTTGATTTTCCTTAAAGAAAAAAAAACCCTCCAACTTGACTTTCCTATCAAAAAATGATGAGCCATTCAAACGTCAACTTACAGGAAAGAAGACTTCTTAATCTGATCTTAGAAGTAAAACTCATTTTTTAAAAAAGTTTTGGGGGCCACACCTGAATGTGCTCAGGTTCTTACTCCTGATTCTGTGCTCAGAGTTCACTCCTGCGGGCTGGGAGGCCAATGCCAGCGACCAAACCATGCTCATTTGTGTGTAAGGGCAACACCTTACCCACCTATTTCTCCAGTGTGCTAAAACGACTTGATTTTATTTTCCCACACCTTGTTTCATTACTTATTATTTACCAATATTCATTAAAAAAGGAACCGAGGACTGGAATTAGAATGTGCAGTATCTCCCGCCTCCCACTGTAGAACCCTTCCTGGGTTCCCCCAATCACTGCCTATAGAACTACTAGGTGGCTTGAGTGGAACTTTGGATGAGCTGAGACACAAAGCCGGCTAGCGGGATGCTAGCGGGATGCTGCTGTCTATGCGCCCATCTCTATGATGCTCTCCGTGTAACGGGATGCTCAGAGAGGCTGTCAGTCCTTCCACTCCTTGGCTTTGCAAGACAAAACAGCTGTGTTTAAGCTTTTAAATGTTAATGTAGGGCGCTATTTCTAAAATGTGTTCAAAGTTGCTTTTTTAAAAAAAATAATATAGGTAGACTTTATTTTTGCTGCACTCAAGTCTGCTCAAAGTAGCAAGTCATTTTTACATATATGATGTGCTTCAAGTCCATTGAATAGTACTTATTGTTTATTTGCTCTTCTTTACTTCGGGGAAAAACAAAGGTATTTATTTTTTTGTTCGTGTGCCAGTCCAAAATTCCCTCACTTCGATTCTAGTATTTCAAAAGCTCAGACAAATGTTTACAGTTCGGGGGGTCAGAAAAATAGCAGAGGGGTTACGACACTTGCCTGGTATGCGACTGACCCTCTTTGATCCCCAGCAGCACATACTCCCCCGAGCACTGCCGGGGCTCACGCCCAGGACAGAGCCAGGAGGGGCCCCTGAGCACTGTCTGCTAGCACCTCAAACAACAAATAATAATAAGTGGTTTCAGATTTTGTGAATCATCGGATCTAAATTCATGTGAAAACCTATAATCTTCCTATCCCATGTATGACTGCTCACGGATTCGCTCAAGAAATTGTCATGTATTAGTAGCTGCTGTTTCAGACCCCACACAGTGCTCCGTGGGGCGTGTCAGACGCACCATAGGGACTTTCTCAGTGCCAAGAATGCCTGGATTCCCAAACTTCGATGGCTTTGAGGGCTCGGGTGAAAGGATGATGGCCTATTAAAGTTCTTTCCCATAAACTGCTAAAGGTATATTTTGAAAGAAATTCTACAATAATTGCCTTTGAATTACTTTTGAGGACATGTGAGCACTGAGCCCTACTTACTGAAAACATGAGTTTTAATTCCCATAGCACTATCCCTACCTATTCCAGCGAAGCACATATATTTGAACATGCTCAGTTGTCTAAACCTAGACTTCCTAAGGAAGAGAGTGGAGATATTTACTTAGTGTTAGCCTGATAAAACAGTAGAGTTTTATTTCTTCTGGAGTACAATTTCTTATGTTGGTAGTTTTGATTTGAAAACTATTTAACAGAAACCTGAAAGTTAGAGTGTGGCCAAAGTTAAAGAGAATTTAGTATCTCAGGCTTGACTCGAGTCATAGAGATGAAGAGTCTCTTTCCTCAGGCCCAAGTGATCTCTGCTCTGAAATATTATTCCACACTCAAAGTCAAGTGTCTCTGGTTCTCACACAAACCCTAGGATTTTCTGGAGAGCGTGAGACAGAGCAGTCCTGGGTGGGAGAGGGGACTCAGTTTCACAGCTATGTACATTTATCTATATATATATATATACCCATAACATACATACGCGTATACATACATATATTCACACATACAGATAATTCCTGTCCCCTAAGATTTCTCTTTTGGCCAGCATAGACAATATCTCTTGTAACTTCTCCTCTGCCTAAAATAACAATATAAGCTACAGAAGTTGAGAAAATGATGATGTATCAAGAACATTTTTACCATTCACTTAAGCTAAGTGTCCTGTTTGGGACACTTTTTCCCAACAGATAGGAGTGAAAGGGATGACTTTATAGGGAACACATACAATTTATAAGACTGTACTTTTCTTAAATATCACTATCATGTTCCAGAAACTGTTCTAAGCACTGGATGTGTCCCAGACAACATAAGTTTCATTTATGAATCTATAAGGGAACACAGATAAAACACAGAATTGGGAAGAATCATTTGCCTCATCTCGTTAAGTCAGTCAGGTTTGCATCCTGTACACTGAGGGAGCTGGGAGAACATGAACTATGGAAATGGTGTAAGAACAGGTAAAAAGAATAAACCGGTCTCCACATAAGGTGGAAAAGATACTTCACTAACTTAGCTGTGAGTGTTATAGAATCTTCAATGAAATAAACATCAGTAGATCTGAAAACCAGTGGGTGACTGATGCTGGAAAACTTTGAATAAGAAGAGCAAATTGGTGGCACCAAGATTCACGAATCAATCTAAGCTTCATGAAGAGATAACAACTAGATATCATCTATTTCTTGATGTGAATGAAAATGATGTATAAAGGATTATCCATGAAAACAATTGAACCTGTATTTTTCCCATGAAGTCTTTATCCCAACTCTGAGACTTGGAGAAATTTGAAGAATACAGTAACATTTTAAATGACACTGCAGTACTGCACTCGAGCACTGTCATCTCGTTGTTCAGCAATTTGCTCAAGCAGGCACCAGTAATGTCTCCATTGTGAGACTAGTTTTTACTGTTTCTGGCATATCGAATACGCCACGGGTAGCTTGCCAGGCTCTGCCGTGCGGGCGGGATACTCTCAGCAGCTTGCTGAGCCCTCCGAGAGGGACGGAGGAATCGAACCCAGGTCTGCCTCGTGCAAGGCACACATCCTACCCGCCTCAAATCCAGATTTGGGGCAGCAGGGGAAAAAAAATCACCATTATTTATTTTAGTGTTTCTTTGGGGCCACACCCAGTAATACTAAGTGGCTCTGTGCTCAGGGATCACTCCTGTGGTGTTCCGTAAGCAGTGCTGGGGATTAAATCCAGGTCAGTTGTGTGCAAAATAAGTACCTTACCAACTCTCTCTCTCTCTCTCTCTCCCACTCCCCTTCTACTCCTCCCTCCCTCCCTCCCGATTTTATTCCAGTAAAAAGAATCCAACTTTTTATTTTATTCAGATAAATATAATTTGCTTCAATACTATAAAGGTAAAGAATGAGAAAATTGTAGTTTTCAAGAGACTTAAAAGACATGATAATCCAATGTGAAACCTAGACCTGATTTCAATTTTTAGTCAAACATGCTTATTGTAAAATAACATTTTTAAGGCAATTGGAAGGCGCTGAGATAGTACTATGGGTATGGCACTTGATTTGCTTGTGATTGACTCTGGCTTAATATCCGACACCCAACACGATCCCCCATGCCAGGAGTGATCTTGGAGTGCAGAGCCAAAAGTAAGCCTTGGACAGAGCCAAGTGTGGCCCCAAAATTATTTTTAAAAGGGGCCAGAGTGATAATACAGAAGGCAGGGCACTTGCCGTGCACACGGTTGACCGAGGTTCGATCCCGGGAAGCATCCCATACGGTTCTCTGAGCACCAGCAGGAGTGATTACTGAGTGCAGAGTCAGGAGTATCTCCTGAGCACCACTTGGTGAGGCCCTTCACAAAAAATAAATTAAAAATACAGCTGGGGGTACCTGAATCTGATATTATAGTATTACCAATAGTTTTGTTCCATACAATACTACATAATCTATGGCTATGAAAAGTGGGGCAGGGGTCTTAGTTGTTAGTGACATTTCTGAAATATTTATAGGCAAAATAATGTGCTATATGGAGGCTTTAAATTTTTAGAAACATAAAATGCTACAGAGGAGATATAATACACAAAGGGTTAGGAAGATACTGATCTCTGTCAAAACCAAATGATGAGTACACTGTAGAACATTTTGCCGTTTTCTCCATGATTTGTGTAATGTTTTCCATAATAAAAACATTCTAGGGGGCTGGAGGGATAGCACAGTGGGGAGGGTGTTTGCCTTCATGCAGCCGACCCGGGTTCTATTCCCAGCATCCCATATGGTCCCCTGAGCACTACCAGGGGTAATTCCTGAGTGCAGAGCCAGGAGTAACCCCTGTGCATCGCCGGTGTGACCCAAAAGCCCCCCCAAAAAAAAACCCAAAAAATAAAAACATTCTAATCTTTGAATGTGCCCATAAAAAGAGTTAAACACGCTATAACTTTTTTCATCTTTAAGCTTCAGGAAAGTCACAAATTCAGAGTCCCCTCTGAACACCGGCAGTGGGGCTCCAAGCGACAGATTCCTCTCGGATTCTGATTCTACCTTTCTTATAGTCAGAGAATTAAAACCATAGACAGAAAACTGGCATAGAGAAAAAGTCCTGGGAGAAAGAAGACTAAGTTCAAGCAGATGGTCAGAGCAAGAACTAAAGGTCCGTGTGATCTAAGGACAGGTTGATAAATGTGCGCTTCTTCTCCCCATGTCCTGACGTCCCTTGCTTTCCATCTCACGGGCAGGAGTGATGGAGTAGTGCACCACAGCTCTAGGAGGAAATACATATTCCCAGCAAGCATATCAGACAGCGAAACTCATAATCCATATTCCCCCCTCACAGACACAGGTGCTCACCCTCAAATTCTGAAATATTTGAATACTCCATTTGGGGCATGAGGTTTAACAAAAATTAAAGGGGAGAAGGGGACAAAGAGCAGCTGAATCATTTTAAGCTGACACGAATAAAAATGTACTCATTAAATGTTTATAAAAGTCAAAATTCAAGCAAGCACTAAACTGGTTATCTGGCTACTGCTCGTGCATCAACCCGTCCATCTGCAGGAGTACAGAGCTGTGCAGAGTCAGCTTCCCTAGCAGCAAAGTTTCTTGACGTCTCCTGCCCTCGATCAAGAACAAGGGGATGATACCAAACACCGTGCTCATGGCCATCCCAGTCACCCCGAGTCTTGGAAAACAGGGTTTCAGGGGCGGGGTGTGCTTTGCTCAAGGGGCAGCTTCCCCACTGACATGCTGTCCTTCCATCTCAACTTGAGATTGACAATAAAGGGACTTTGAACTTACAAGTAAAATTGCAAAGAGCTTCCACGGGTTCCTGGGCAAGTCTTCCAAATTCAAAGTGGGCCTCTCAAATGCAGCCCCTTCGCCCAGACAAAGATCTTGGGCAATACTACATGTGATTGTCATGTAAATGAGGACTGTCCAGCCAAATTTAGACCTCAGAGATCTGATGAGGCTCAGGGTGAATGAAGGGATAGGAGTATCTTGACAGGAATAAAATATGCCAATTTATAGGAAACAGAATCAGCTTACAAGGTGTGAGTCAAAGGATACTGACTGAAGGCATAATTATTAGATAGGAAACCAAAGAGGGAAGAGAAAATAACCTAAGTATGTTTGGGCTACAATCTGAGATTATTTCTGCATTATGCAAATCTATTGTTTGAGGAGGGAAACTATTTATTCCTATATACTGAAATGAAACATTTGATATATGATTTCCTGTTCTGATTCAAACCTGAAAGACTAATGTCATCTCAAATGAAGAAGCAGCAGAGAAAGGCAAGATCAAGTTCTGTTCATAGCCAAAGATTTGGGTCTTACTGAAATCTTCTGAGCCCTTCATGTGGACAACTTTATGTGTTCTAATATTTTCTGCAAGAGACAGTTCTGCACTTCTGAAGAGAGATTTAGAAATACAGACACTTGGAAGGCAAGAAAAAGATGGAAGTGCTTTGAAAACAAGGCAAAAGGCTGGGGGGCCCAGCCTTCGTAGACGGGATTGAACTTTTCTCATGTTTTTGTGAGATGGAGATTTAAAACTACCTATTTAGAAAAAATAAAGAAATGCAGAGCATGAAGCACTGACCCTGTGAAGCTCTGAAGAGGATGCTAGTGAGTGAGAAAAGGGCAATTGTCTAAGAAATGTGGAAACTGTCCTCGTTTATCTTGGTTATAGGTACTCAGCAGAAGGCAGACATTGAACTAGATGCTGAAGCAAGAGGCAATCCTCGCCTGCATTTATAGCACCAACCTTGATAAATGCAAACACTTTAGTTGGTTCAGCTCTTAACTGTCAATCTGATACAGTAAAGCTTCTTCCCAGTTTCCTGCACCAATAGGGTATCTCAAGCATGCAGAAAAATTTTAACCCGGAGTTAAAATTTCAAATCTGCATTGTTACCTACCTGGCTACAGCCTAGTAGTTGGATGTGAGGTCCTAGAAGTTGGAATCTTTGTAACTACGGCACCAAGTACTACTTACATAAAGCAGATAATTCAAATTTGATCAGAATAATAGACAAAAAAAAGTTAAATAACAAACGAACAAAATGACTCCAAACTTCTCAGTTTTCTTAGTTTTCAAATAAGGTCTGCAACTTTCTAAAAAAAAATGTATCTGAAAGCATAAAATTTTATGCAGGCGTATCCTTGTTCACAGGAGCACAGAGAAAGACTTAAGCCTTGTTCTTCAAGTCCTGTTCTCTTTTGAATATGTATCTTGCTTGTCTCAATGTTTCTTTGCTGGCTTATTTCTTCTCTAGAGAAGCCTGAGTTTCTCTCTTGAACATATATTTCTCCCTTTCTCTCCCCCTCACAACCTTTCCAAGAAGTTTCAATAAAAACTTCCTTGATTTTAAAAAAATTAAGAGAGTAAAAAAAAAAATACGTGTTATCAGTCACACAGCAGTAGAGCAGGTATGGAGTTTGCTTTGTAGGAGGCCAACACAGGTTATGGGCCGTGGGCCCCACCAGTGAGGTCACTGAATGCAGAGCTGGGAGTAAGCACTGAACAGCACTGGGTGTGACCCACAAACAAAAACCTGTCTGTCCATCGGTGGATGAATAGATAAACGAGATGTGTAAATATGGACCATGGAATATGATTCAGAATTAAAGGGGAAGTAAGTATCGATCCATGCATTTCTGTGCATAAGGATGACACCAACATTTGAAAAATAACATAAATATTGTATAATTCCACTTTTATTCCACCAAATGTAGACAAATTCATATATGCAGAAAACGAAAGAATGTTTGCTAGGGATTGTGGGGGTGTAAAAGGAGTTAGTAGTCACTGATTGTAGAATTTAAAGATGAAAATGTTCTACAGATTGTATGGGCAACAATGAGAGTATACTGAACATTACCAAACCAACACTTAGCTGCATCAACAAGGCCAGGGAGATAATTGCAGGGGGTAGGGCTCTTGCCTTGCGCACAGACGACAGAGGAGATTTGATCCCCAACACCTTTATGGTCCCCTGAGCCTTGCTGGGAGTTATCCCTGAGTTCAGAGGCAAGGGTAAGCCCTGGGCACCACAAGGCATGCAACGCTGCCCCCACCTCCCAAAAGAAGTAGTTAAGATGGCAAATACCGTCATGGATTCATACTATAAATTAAAAATAATAAGTCTGAGTGGAGGAGGCTGGTTTGAGGTGATGACTTGAACACATACTTCTATCCCTCTGACTTCAAACAACACCATGTGTGTGTTTGTATGTAAAAACACATATTTAGAAATGACACACACTTCACTGTATAATCATCAAAATTTATGCCATTTTTTTTTTTTTTGCCAAAAAGTGCAGTGTGAGTGACCATTATATAAAGTTTATATTAAAAGTCTCACCAGCACGGCTTAAAAACAAGGTATGATGATTATACAGTGGCAATGATAAGGCTATAAAATATAGGACATACCCAAAAAAAGGACATAAAAAAATATAGGACATACCACTTACAGGATGTAAGTGTTAAAAAATAAGAAAGCGTACTTTCAACAGATCTGACATCCTGAATTATTTTCAAAAGCATATGAACTGACTCAGTGAGGGGGCAACAAGACGAATAAGCCAAGGCAGAAGTAGGGTGTTAAGAGAGCAAGCGCCTGTCCAGCCAGAGCCAGCATGAAAATGTGGCCACAGTGGTCAGACATACAAGCCAGAGGGGAATTATGCCTGAGACGGGCAAAGGACGCGTGGCCATGGAATCCGATCCATCTCTAGCCAAACTGGCTCTTCCGGGTTCATCAAAGGGAAGATATGCAGAATGCAGGCACTACAGATTTTATACCCCCATGCTTCTAAAACGAGGAAGTTTTTATACCTAAGCACATACAGAAAAAAGACCCCCCTCCAAAAAAAAGTGCAAGGTACATGCTAAAGAATAAAAATGAAGCCAGGAAACTATATAACTAAACTGTATGTGCGATTAAAATTCTAGTACATTAACCTCAAAGTGGATTGTTATGAGGAGTAGAAGAAACTGCTCCCATTACTCCCTCCGGCGACCACGCCTGGCAGTGCCCAGGGTTTACTTCGGGCTCCGCTCAGGGCCACTCGTGGCAAAGGCTCTTTGTGGGGCCAGCAGGAACCAAACCTCAGTCAGCGGTGTGTCATGTAAGCACATATCTCACCGGCCCTTACACTTCTTTCTCTTTCTATTGTCTTTAGGAAATCAGCAGTCATTTCAAGGCTTTATTAGAAAAAGGAAATTTTAAATATGCAATTTAAAATAAAATATGTATTTTGGCAGGGTCCTCAGGGGTCCCTCCCGTGCTCAGGAGTATCTCTTGGTGGAATCCGGGCCCGGGCTGTTGTGTACAAGGCAAATGCGCTCAGGAATGTGTAAATTAGTAAAACCAAAAGAATGTTCTTTTTATTTTATTTCTGGTTTTTGGAACACTCTAGCAGTGCCGAGGGCTAATTTCTAGCTCAGCACTCAAGGGTCACCCCTGGTGGTATTTAGGGAACCATATGCAGTAGAGAATTGAACCTGGATCACGCAACCTGGAGAATTAAACAAGGTGCATGCAAGGCAAATGCCTTAGCCACTGGACTTTAGCATAAAAGAAGTTTCCTTTAAAAAGCTAAAAGTAAGAAAATCTCTGGAAAATCTAAGAAGCAGTAAAAAAACAAAATAAGAAAACATAAATCCATAAAACTACAAACCAATTTGGATAAAGATCTTAGACTAAATAAGATTTCTATTTTTTCTCTCTAGATACCTGTATGTATGAACTTATGCAATGAATCATAATGTCTGGAAAATGGATATTTTCTTAGACAACATGAACAATCATAACTGGGCTATGCAGAAAACAGAAATTGAAACCTCAGTCCAAAACCCAGTCCAAGGAACTTGCTTCAGGCAATTTCCCCAAATGTCAAAATTTTGTCAAACTCACAAGCCTTATCTATTTATTTATGGTTTGGGGGCCACAACTGTCGGTGCCCAGAATCACTTCTGGTGGGACTCAGGGTGCCAGGGATCAAACAGCCACATGCAAGGCAAGTCTCTTCCCGCTGTACTATTACTCCAGCCCTCCAAGCTGTTGCTGTTTTTAAGCTACAAAAATAAAAAGGAAAACTTCAAATGCATTTCAACAAGAGAATCATAAACCGAGACTTCCACCAGACAAAGCAATCAGTGTGAATGGAGACTTGCAGTAAGAGCAAAAAATATATGTCAGAAAGAAATAACTGGACCTGCATCAATAATTTTTGACATATCAAAAGGAACTCAATTAAATAAAAATGCCATCTAGCAACTGGGAGAAGATATCTGTCTACCATATATCTGACAAGGTACAAACATACAAAGAATCCCCACAACAACAACAACAACAAAATAACCCCAGAAATGAACAAAACTAAAAATTGATACAAACAAAAATAATCATGAATTTCCTATTAGGGTAAAACAAACTAAAATAAAAAATGAAATCATCTCACTTGTGAGTGGACTTTATCCAAAAGACTGGAAACAACAAGTGTTGGCAGGAATGTGGAGAAAGGAACTTTTTTTTTTCCCGCTTTTTGGGTCACATCCGGAGATGCACAGGGGTTACTCCTGGCGGTACTCAGGGGACCATATGGGATGCTGGGAATCAAACCTGGGTCGGCCACGTGCAAGGCAAATGCCCTACCCACTGTGCTATTGCTCCAGCCCCAAGAGAAAGGAACTTTTCTATACTGTTGATAGGAAAGTAAAAAGGCACAAGTTCAACTGGAAATGATATGTAAGTTCCTTAAAGAGACCCTCGGATGTGCTGAAGAGGGGTACAGTGGGTAAGTGGGTAAGGTAGGCAGGTCACAGCTGACCTAGTTCAAATCTCTGGCATCACTTTATGGACTCCACAGCACCTCTAGGAATGATTCCTGAGCACGGAACCAGGAGTAAGCCTTTAACCACCAGGTGGAACCAACCCCCTGACATGTATAAATATTTATATACAAAATACACACACATATATAATTTACACACACGATACATATACCTATTACCAGCAATACCATTTATAGGTAGCACTATAGCACTGTCGTCCTGTTGTTCATCGATTGGCTTGAGCAGGCACCAGTAACATCACCATTGTGAGACTTGTTGTTACTGTTTTTGGCATATCAAATATACCACGGGTAGCTTGCCAGGCTCTGCCGTGCGGGCGGGATACTCTCGGCAGCTTGCCGGGCTCTCCGAGAGGGATTTAGTCGAATGCACTAAAATCACAATTTAGAAGAATATTGGTACCCCTATTGCAATTATTAGCAATACTGTTCATATGCTGAAAAAGAAGGGCAGGGGAGGTGGAGTTGTCAACCTAAATGCCCAGTGATGTATGACAGGATGAAGGAGGGAACACTACACAATACACACGGGAACACTACTCAGCTATTAAGGATGATGAACATCAGGGCTCGGGCAACAACCTGAATACTTTAAACAAAGTCAAAAAGTGAAAGACAACTGCAGGATGGTTACACTCATAGCCGGGAAACAAACTGCGAAAGCTAAATGGCACAAGAGAAATGGAGGCTCTGTGAAAAATGGGATGGGTACCAGAGGGAAGGGGGGGATGGGGTGAGTGGGAGGAACGCTGGAGCAGATGGCAGTGATGGGGCTCTGGTACTGGGGAAGACGAGTCTCACACAGGATGCCAAGGTGTGCAGCTGCACTGAAGTTCTATGATTTTGTAAATCAGTGGTAACCCAACAATGTCAGAATCAAAGAAAAGGATTCTGAAGATAGGTTTGAAAAAAGGAAATTCCTAGATACTATCAGGAATACTGAATTTAGTGACAAAATTTCTGGGAAAAACCCTAGTTTCTATCAAACCTTGATTTACCATTCTGCATAAGATTTAAGTTGTAATAGTTCAATGAAATAAAAATCTGCATAATAGATGAACCTATTACATAAAATCTGTATAAATAATTAAGCAGGACTTATTTCAATTAATCTCGTGTGTATAACCAAGTTGTTTTTTTTTTCTGTCATTTTTTTTTTAATAGAGTCAAGAATCAAACCTAGGATCTCACATGTACAAGTCAAGACTCTCTTACTAAGACGCATGCCTGGCCCAAGAAAGTTTAATTAATTTAACATAAAAGCCTACATGAAAAGAAAGCACTAGAAGATTCCACACTAAGTTCAGAACAGGCCAAGTTGACCCTCATGCCAATTACCCCCTTGATGCTTTACCGGAAGTCTTCACCATTGCACAGTACAAGGGAAGTAAACTAGGCAGATGCCCCGAGTCAGCAATGTCAATGTCTGTTCATAACTTTACTCCTAGAAAATAATACTTCACTAAAATACACCACCAAAGGCTAGTAAGAAAGTTGGGTAGATCCATACATTACACAATAAACATACACACAAGTAACACACACACACAAACCCACTGTGCTATAAATAAGGTAATCCATTAAAAATATGTAACAGAAAACTTCTGTTAAAGTGAAAAAGACCTAGTAATAAAGTTAATAAGAACACTTAATAATATCACAATTCTTTCTTGAAGACATTAAAAAAAATAACAGGTAGGGAAGGGGAGTCAGAAGGGACATTATCTTGAATATCATCAAGATTTCGTATTAGAAACAAGGCAATTCTATCCAAAGTTAATCTATAAATATAATGGTTATTCCATTTATTTTTATTTGGGGGCCACAGCTGATGGTGCTCAGGGGCTAATCACAGCTCTGTGCTTTAGCATCACTCTCAGCAGCGTTCAGGGAACCATATGCAGAACCAACCAGGGCGCATGTAAGGCAAGCGCCTTAGCCTCTGTACATCTTTCTGGCCAGTTATCCCTTTTACATTTTACTTTAGACTTAAGCCTAAATTGTTCCAAAGGTACTCACGATATTTTTATAATATTTTAGAGACATAAAAATTATGGTAAGAAAAGTCCATGTAATTTTTTCACTTGAAATTCCTTGTAACAAGAGCGTGGGTATTGAGGATGCTTACAGCTCGGTTAATTAACATTTTTTGGGTGGGGGTGGTGAAGGTCTGGAATTCTGAGCCTGACTTCTTTACACAAAAATCTTACACCTAAAGCATGACAAAAGTCACTTTTCTTTGTTTCCTGCTCAAACTTAAGCATCCAATGAGAAACTGTTTTCCAAATGGATCTGGAGAGGTCAAGAGCTTTCTTTCCCACTGTATGTGCTGCATCCCAAAACATTTTAGCAGATTTGACACTAGCATGCCCTAATCATAGTCAAATACTCATCTCACAGCCAGTCTAGTTAACCTGTGCAGACCTACCTTTGATGCCTATGGAATTTTATCCTTGGAAACCTCAACATGCACCTGACATTTAAGCTGAAACAGATTTTATTAATGTTACTACATTATTAATTTAATATGAAATTAGACTTTGGAGACCCAAAGAAAAAGGGAGGGGGGGAGAAAGATAGTGCCTACTTTCTTAGTAGAAAACTTACTTGTAAAGGGTAATTAATATTGCTAACGTCAAGAGTTAGAACACAATAAAAAATTTCCTAAGTATACATGACTTCACACGTCACAGACAATGACCTATTTAAAACACTGCATATTTTTGTCCTTCAAAGGTTACATATGGATTTAAGCTTTACTAAAAAAAAAAAAGTTTAGGTTTATAACGTTAGCCAACATTCACATGTGCATTCAGTGTCCAGTGTCTTCTAAGGGTGTTTATTAATTAAATTATTCATTCTTGGCAAATTCCTATAAAGAAAGTGCTTATATAAATACCATTCCACAAAGGAGGCCACTGAACCATAGCAAGTTTAAATAAGTTTAAATAATTTAAATAAGTTTAAATAATTTGTCCAGGCGAAATATTCAGTTAGTGCTTAGCTTCTTAAATATTCGGGGTGTCATTTCTACACTTCCTGGAATTCCTGGAACAGGAGCCACAAATGTAGCCATATGACACCTCTAAATTCCACAATACAGACAGTTCAGTTGGAGCACACAAAATTAGATAGGAATGTAGCATAGAAGCCAACTAAGCTTAATAAACAAAAACAGTAACACAGAAGGCTCCATTAGCAACAAAGAACTTATGAAACCTAAGAAAATGGCCTTACTGACACCAGTGTGAGATATAAATTACAAATATAATCTGCAATATAAAATTTATTTTACTGGTGTATTTTTCTCTAATCTCATTAGTCATTTTGTTGTAATAAACTATATAAAATAAACTATTTTGTGCCTGCTAAAGAGAGAGGCATGAAAATGGGGTAGGAAACTAGAAACAAAGGTGGAGGGAATGACACTCTGGTGATGGGGCTGGTTTTGGAACATAGAATTCCTGAAACAACTATACTATAAACAACTTTGTAAACTGCAATGTTTAAATAAAGTTAAAAACAAAACAAAACTATGGGCAGTGACCCAGTAAGGAGTTGCCTAATTGAAGGGGGGAGACATGTAACATTTGCTGAAAGTAAAGTTTCTAGATGCACGTGAACCAAAAATTGTTTCACAATAACATGCAGAATGAACCGTAATTAATGAATGAGGTACTGCTGGTTGTGTGTCTCGGGTGAAAAATGTTATCACAGAGGAGAAAAACTTAAGTCCTGGACTAGTAGTAGACATAGCAGAGACTGGCTGGAACGGTATGTCTTTATCCTCTCCCAATATATCACTTTAATTTTGATTCTCCATATAGTGGGTAAGACAATCAAGCTATGGACTATTTAATATACATAAAATCTCCCTGCCCATATACATAATACTAAATAAATTATGCTACTTTTATTTGTTCTAGAAAAGTTTAGCCTTGGAAGGAATTTCAAAATTCTCAGTTATCCATACTAGTGTGTTTAAAATCAGGTTGACACAAAGAATATATGTTCCAAAGAGATGACACCAGAAAATGGGTTGTGTGAAGCCAGACTAGATTGAAAACTACAAAACTTGCTTTGAAAGAAATCTTAAAATAAAACCTCTCTTACAAAACTAGCTGAGCACTAAAATTATCTAAACTTTCTATTCACACATGATGCCAAGTTCTCAATTGTATATCACTTTTGGATCTTCCTTTCTAGTCATTAGATCCTCCCTGTTTCAAATAACATTCTAGGCATAATTCTGACTAAATTGGCCACAAACAGTTCTTCATTTAAAAACATAAACAGAAAATTTGTGAAGTACTACTTTAAAAAGAGATAGTATCACTATGAGGAACTAGAGGTCAAGTGGGAGAAATAAGACAGAAAAAAAAAGAGGCAAAACATTCAAATACACATAGTATATAATACAGGGAAAATGTATTAATTCGTTTTGGGACAAATGTACATTTATTTGGAAAAAATAAAAGGAGTCTACTGGGAATCTGCAGTGTGGAGGTGCCAAATTCCTGGAAATAACTGCAATAATGCAGAGCTGAGGCAGAGGCACAAAATTTCCAGAAGCAAGTTTGTGTCTGGGAAGCAAAAAGGTTCCCCATCAGACTGCCTGAGAAAAAGCAAGGAATTTACCAGGACACAGGATAGAGAACAATGGTAGTAGGCCTGAAGAGGAGAACCACCCCCAAAACACAGACGGTTCAATTTTCTTTAAGAAAAGTGTTTCCTTCAACTCTATGATCATTTTCCAGCACTCAGTCCAGAAAGCAAAATTTAACATTGAAGTACATAATAATGACAGTAACCAAAAAATAAGTTGAGTAAATAACAGATGCCTGCTCTTCATCCTTAAAAGAGGTCTTCCCACATACGACCATGGGTGGGAGGCTCATTTTCATGAAGGGAGTTCCAGTTAGAAGTCCCACTGTACCTAAGTTCAAGTTGACAATGAATGGTTCAAGAACCAGTCTATAAATAAATCCTGAAATTTTATGCATTGCTCCTATTCTTCAAGCAATGCTCATATGGCAGTCTGAGGTCTGAAAGACTTATGTCCTAAAGAGCCCCAGGGGAAAAGTTTAATAACAGAACTATTAATTTGAGAATCCCTGTTTTCTATATGATTACCAGAGGAATTCACAATAATTCACTAATTAAAAATTAAGCCATCACTAATTCTAAACTTTACCACAAATGATTCCATATAGACAAAGCAATGTTGAGAAATAGTGCAAAGTCCAAATCCTGGCAGTCTCGCTTTCAAACATCTTACAAGGCTATCATAATAAAAACAGTATAGTACTGGCATTAAAACAGACACACAGATCAATGAAGTAGGATGAGAGCCCAAAAGTAAATCCACACATATAATGTCAGCTAATATCTGACAAGTATGCCAAGAATACATAGGAGGAAAAGGATTGTCTCTTCAATAACATTGGAAAAACTATATTTACACCCATATACAAAATAGTTTGAAACTAAACCTCCGTCATACATGACTCACAAAAATTAACTCTTAACAAATGAAGAACTTAAGTATAAGAACTGAAATGATAAAACTAAAACACAGGAAAATCATTTTTTGACATTTGTCATGGCATGTTTAGCTACAGTTCCAAAACACATGCACCTAAAGTTAAACAAGTGGTAGAATAACACACAAAGAAAATTCGATGCCAACTGGAATAACAACCTATGTAACGGGAGGAAATATTTGCAAACCATGCACCTGACAAAAAGGCCAGTCTACATAAAACAGAGTAACAAGAAAACCAACAAGTCACAGCAGAGCGTATGCCTAACAGCTGGCAGGCCTGGATTCAGCTCTGGCATGGCATGGTTCTCCAAGCTCACAGTGTTGAGCTTGGGACCTAAAACCACCTGCAGTGGCTCCACAAAATTTTTTTTTAATATTCTCACAGTATTTGCTTTGCACGTGGCTGACCTGGGTTCAAATCCTCCATCCCTCTCGAAGAGCCCAGCAAGCTACCGAGAGTATCTCACCCACACGGCACAGACTGGCAAGCTACCCATGTTATATTCGATATGCCAAAAACAGTAACAACAAGTCTCAGAATGGAGACGTTACTGGTATCCGCTAGAGAAAATCGATGAGCAACGTGACAGTGCTACAGTGCTATCTAAAATAAGTATGTATTCTTTACATGCATTGTGTTGCAACCATATTTGTACTTTAAAGAATTTTGATTTTATTTTTAAGGAAAAAATACTAAATCTAGAGCCAAATTTAAAAAATGAAAATATCTTGAAAAAAAATGATCGGCTCAAATCTTCAGTAAGTCACTAACATCAACTGCACCAATCATCTTCACAGTGAACTTGCCAAGTACCTACCCACCAGCACTTTGCTTCTGAGCCCAGTTCCTTGCCTTTGCAAACTCACACTCATTTTTCAGTAAGCAAAGCTCAAACAGCATGCGTGTACCATAAATGTAGATTGTACTAAACTATATAAGACAGATGCCAAATCTGGTCACTAAGGACTTCAAAAGTGTAGTAGGTAGTAGAACAAGTGTAACATTCAGAGACATACACCGAAGTAAATCAACCTACAATCATTTATATAAACTTAACTGTAACATTCAGAAAAATTAACAAGGTGAAGAGCTGTACAGAATACCTGTTTTACAGTCTTTGTCATTATCCTTTTATTGTATAACTTGTGGGAAACATTCCAAAATGAGTGAGCATCAGGCTATCTGTCAGATTTGGGCAAAACAGTGAACAGATGACCAACTCTTTCAATTTACTTGTGAAATGAGGAGGGGTGACTGAGATATCAAGGAACCCTAAAAAAATGCTGTTGATTTTTTTAAGTTAAATCTAAGTAACTTACTGACAACTTAAGTCTACTGAACTAGGTGAGAAGAGTTCCAGCTTAGAAATTGGCAAAGACCCTTGACTTGCCTTTGGAGAAGATATCTGGCATTTCTGAGTTAATGAAACTGGAGTAATTCTAGAAAGAAAAAAAATGTGAGAAAAGCCAAGAAGTGGAAGTGCTAAATTCATTTCAGAATATTCCTTTTTGAACATGAGGCCAAATTAGTCTCTCTCTCCCTCCATCCTCAAATGGGCATTGAGCATCAATGCCCACAGAGTTCTGGGAGGGTGAGCTGTGTGCACGAATGACCTTCTGAAGGCTACTCGGATTCTTCAGAGTGATTTAAAAGGGCATTCCAGAGCTGGAGCGATAGTACAGCAGGTAGGGCGTTTGCCTCATATGCGGTTGACTGGGATTCGATCCCCAGCATCCTATATGGTCCCCCAAACACTGCCAGGAGTAATCCCTGAGTGCAGAGCCAGAGGTAACCCCTGAGTATCTCTGGGTATGATGCAAAAAGAAGAAAGAAAGAAAGAAAGAAAGAAAGAAAGAAAGAAAGAAAGAAAGAAAGAAAGAAAGAAAGAAAGAAAGAAAGAAAGAAAGAAAGAAAGAAAGAAAGAAAGAAAGAAAGAAAGAAAGAAAAGGGCATCCAGAGCATTAGGTGGCTAAGAAGTAAAGTCACTTTGCTTTTATAAAAAGTCTTGCTTCTTCCACTTGGAGTTGTATCTTATCAAATGTAAGATGCCACTGAATGTAAGACACACAATTGCCTACCACAGAGAAAGAAAAAAAATCAATGCCAATTTAGGTTGGCAAACCATATATTTCTGAGATGTTAAAATGTGAAAATTTATCTTAGAATCAACTTGAATGTTACTCTGACAGGCTTTTGACATAAAGCAAGCCCACTCTTCTGGGCTGGAGAGATAGTACAGTGGGAAGGGAGTTTGCCTTGCATGCCACCAACCCAGGTTCAATTCCTGGCACCCTAGAAGGTCCCTTGAGCCCTGCCAGAGTGAGTCCTGAGCACAGAGTCCAGAGTAAGCCCTGAGAACAGCTGACGTGGCGTCCCATCAAAAAAGAATGGTGAGGGGGAGGAACCTATCTTCTGAGAGGAATCATAACTCTACAGGGGGCAAGGGGAGGGTGGCATGGGCCCTATTTGACTCAACCATCTCCATCACTCTCATCACCTCACTAAAGGTCTCCTTGAAAAGGAACTGAGTTAGGGCAGAGAGAGAGCACAGGAGGTACGGCACTTGCCTTGCAGTAGCCAATTCTGGCCAACCCCAGATTCATCTGCAGCTCGCATATGGTCCCTTGAACGCTGCCAGGGGTGACTCCTTAGGACATTCCAGAAGAAACCCTGAGCATAGGTAGGTGTACCCTCCCAATAAAAAAATAAATAAAGGGAGAAATAATTTATCATTTATATAAAAAAAAATGGAGGCAAGAAAGTAACTTAAAGGGTTAAAGTCTTTAAAGGGTTAAAGTTTTTAAGGGTAAAATTTAAAGATTTCCATGCAAGAACTTTGTGGCACGTGGTCCCCCACACACTGCAGGGGTGACTCCTGATGAATGGGGCCCTAGCACCTCAGAATGTGGCCACTGAGATGAACCCATTAATGAGGTTAAATGCAAATCTCTCAATTAGGCATTTCTTTTTTTTTTTTTCTTCTTATTGCTCTTTGGGTCACACCCGGCAATGCACAGGGGTTACTCCTGGCTCTGCACTCAGGAATTACTCCTGGCGGTGCTCAGGGGACCATATGGGCTGCTGGGAATAGAACCCGGGTCGGCTGCCTGCAAGGCAAACACCCTACCCGCTGTGCTATCGCTCCAGCCCCAGTTAGGAATTTCTTATTCCCTTCGAGGGTTGACTGGGCTATGGCCTGCAGGGGCGGCAGGGAGGGCCTGATGATAAAGGATAAGATTAGCAAGTGTGGGACCCTGAATGTGATCCTTGCCACTGTCTGTACTGTCAGTACCAGGACTAGCCGTGGTGGTTCCTTCAGACCTGCTGACATGAGCACTGAACCGTCAAGCTCCCAGGGCAGAGGTGAGTATCTCAGGAGTGCCTCTGAACCCTCACACCTCGCATCTGCTGGGGGTCCAATATAAAAACATTTGCATTCCTCAGATTCCACGAGACAGTGCAGCAGGGAGGTCACTTGCCTTCCATGTGGCCAACCCGGATTTGACACCCTCGCCACACACACACACACACACACATACACACCCCATACAGTCCCATGTTGTGCCTCACCAGGAGTGAGTTCTGAGCACTGCCAGATGAAGCCCCCCAAAAAACTAACCAATAACCACCTGCATCCTTGTACATATTTCGGAAACATGTTGAGTATTTCTGAAATACTCCGTGGCTTCCTACATATCTTCCTCATGACCCATTCCCTACACCGATGACTGAAGGAACAGGAAACTAGATGAGTTCTCTGAAATTACCTACAGCGAGTCTTCATTTTTACAGAGGTAGACAAAGTCGTTTATTTATTTATTTGTTTGCTTGTTTGTTTGTTTATTATTTTTTATTAGGTCTCCAGGCTGTACCCAGCTGTGCTCGTGGGCTACTCCCAGTGCTGTGCTGGGGGTCACTCCCCACAGTGCCAGGGGTACCAGTGATGCTCAGATCCAACCTGAGCCTGGGATTCCTGATTGCTAAGTGTGCATTCTAGTGCTGGGGTTATTGCTTCCAGTTGAAACCATCTTTTTGGACAGGTACCACTTAAGAGTTAGAAACAGGATAAGAACTATTATGTAAGACATAGGCTACGAAATGCTAGCCTGAATTTTAATTTTTTTTTTTTTTTTAGGGCTGTCGGGTCCCAAACACCAGGCTTGATTACTAACATCTCAGTTTCTAAAGGCAATTTAGAAGAGAATTCCTTCCTGTCTACCGGTCTAACTTTCCTCCACCCTAACAGTTTAATGCTTCTATTTTTCTCCAATACTTCTCCTAAATGGGACTACGCTTATTTAAGTTCAGAGTAATAGGAAACATATTACTCAGGGTCACACAGATTGTCCTTCGTCACCCAGGTTCAACGGCAAAGACTTGTTGAAGTCATAAACAGTAAATGTGTTATAAACATTCAATGCAAAGAAAGGAGGGTGTAAAAGGATAGTACGCAATATTCCCCCATTACTGTGCTCTGTGAAACAAAAACATTTAGTAAATGCTATGAGGTTATCTTCTTCATGCTAAACTTAAGATATCACTAAAATATTTCCAAATATTGCAAGTATAACTTGACGGTGTAACTCAGTATAAGACCAGGCCTGCATTAATGACTGCCCCAAATGATGAAGCTGTATTCGAAGATAACATGTACGACAAGGCAAAACTAGAAATAAGTAAATATCCAAACTCCTAAAACATGTTAAAATTACATTTAATCATTTAAACTATTTCTTTTCCAGTAAAGCCAGGCTTGCTGTGGACGCTTCACGGAGAATGTTCTAGAATGGCAATCCACCTTCGAGTAGGGGAGTCATGCATTATATTCAGTATGGGGACGAAGATCTCCCCGAGATTCTGGAATCTGCCACAAAGAGTGAAGCCTGAGGGTTGGCTGAGAAATAAAGAGAAGCAACATCTCATTCAAAGCCACACACACCCAGAGCAGTACCGTTGTGACACGAGATACATGTGATACTGTGACCTTCAACTGGAGATACGCTGCTCCCACGAAACGCTGGAAATGAACTTTTTCATTCTCTGCCATGGGTTCACTGCAATGGAAGCCCCAGGACCGGTTGCCACGTTTTGCCAGACGCTGGAGACGACACAAACCTAAGCACTGGGCTTCACTTCTTTTTTTTTGACCTATCCAGACTCATAGTCACCCCCAGGAGAGAGGTTTATGCTGCCCAGATACCCTCCACCCAGTTGCTCTGCAGGTGTAACGCTCACTGTGGCATCCCTCGGCGCCGCCGCCTTGGGAGTGCGGGCTGGCATCACGCGGCCCTGCCAGAGCTGCAGAGTGCTGCAGATGCCTGCCGCATCCAGTCAGGCTGCGAGGAGGAGAGATGGCCCTCTGACAACAGACAGCTGTCAATTAGATGGCGGCGACGGAGGTGACAAGTGTTGATAATCAGCCTGCCTAAGGAAGCGGAGCCCTTCCCGGCGCCGCTCGCACCAGCACATGACGTGACAGCAGGCGAGGCCTCCAACGCTCCTGTTTCCCTCCGCTGGGGGGTTTCTCTCTCACTCGCTCCCTCCACGTCAGTGGCGCTGCAGAGGCTCTGGTCAGCTCAGTGTGTGTGCGGGAAGGAAACGACACAGAGGGATGCAGGTGCAAACAGGGAGAGAAGCCTCTGCAACGAAGCGACCCCTAAGGAAGCACAGTGACGTGCTCACCTCCCTCCCGTAGGCGGGTTACCCCTGAGCCAGGCTTGTACTGATGTCTGAGAGGAGGAAGGAGGGAGTAGGGAGGGAAGGGGCCCAGCCAGGCCCGGACCTCAGTCCCATCCTCCACTCTGCCTTTCCCCTCGCTAACCACCAGGGGGCAATTGGGGGCTACATCCCAAGAAGAACGCTGAAACGGAGCTTCAACAAATGAATCTGGAAGTGTGTGTGTGTGTGTGTGTGTGTGTGTGCGTGTGTGTGTGTGCGCGTGCATGCATGCGTGTGTGTGCGTGTGTGCACGTGCGTGCGTGTGTGTGCGCGTACGTGCGTGCGTGTGTGTGCGCGTACGTGCATGCGTGTGTGTGTGCATGTGTGCGCGCGTGCGTGCATGCCTGTGTGTGTGTGTGCGTGCGTGCATGCGTGCGTGCGTGTGTGTGTGTGTGTGTGTGTGTGCATGTGTGTTTGGGGGGGTAAAGGGTGGAGAACACTAAGGATCTGGAGAATGGAAAAGTGAGTTTCCAAAAACTCTTACACTTCCTGTCTTAATTAGCTAACTCAAGTTCAAACTGAGAATTAAATGCTAAGTTCATCAGCGGATGAGTCTGACAAGTACTTTTTTTTAAGCAACAGTTAAAAAAAAACTACCACTATCTTTTCCTCCCTCCCCTCTTCTTCCCCTTCTTCCTCCTCTCCACCCTTTCTCCTTCCTTCCTCCCTCCCTCTTTCACTTCTCCTTGGCCTCCAGTATAGCAAGTTGGAAGCAGAGAGAGGCCTTACAAAGAAAAACAAGAGGAAATAACCAAACGGGCTATAGAGTCAAATTTGTGGCTGCCCACCTGCAGCACAGGAAGCAGCGGAGGAGGTGTGTTTCAAATAAAGGTAAAATTTGAAACTGATCCTGGTTTAGCCGAGATCTCTCACAGCCAGTCACTGTCCTAACTATTCAACTCCTCTTCAGTTGTCCCAGCATCCGAAATGCGGGCTTGGAAATACCCAAAAGAAACTTCAAGTTTTATCAAAATATATATAATTTTTAGGACTGAAAGAGATCCTCTAAGGGTTAAGGCTCTTGCCTTACACCCAACCAACCTAGCGCCTTCCTCCCCACACCAAAAAGATTTTTGAAGGATCAATGAAAAAAGAGACCTAGGGAAAAAATAAAGAGTATTTGTCTTTTGAGAGTCAAAGAAAGTTCTGGAAAACTGACGGCTTCTCTAGTCGCGCCCAGTTCTCATCACCTAGGAGGGAGCCACGGTTGTCGGAGCTCTGGAGAGGCCGTCAGAACTTCACTGCAAGGTGTCCGAGTTGCAGAAGGCCTTTGGGCTCTTCCCTGGAGACAAAGATGTCTTTCTTGGAGAGCGATGTAAGAAGCCATTCACTCTCCGTCCACACGTCCACACTCGGGATCAGCCAGCAGCAGCAGCGCCAGGCCAGGGCCAACACAGGCCATGGGGTCTCCAACACCCACAGGGACACCTTATCCGTCAAAGCAGACCAGGTCCCAGTCCAGGGAATCACACGGCAAGGGGAAATGAGAGCATCACACCAGGCTAAGTTTCTACAGGTCTGGGAAATCCCAGGTGGACACCGGGGGCGCTAGTTCAGGTTCTCCTCTGACCTGTCCACTTAAACCTGCCTGACCGCCCACAGAGACCCTCCGCACCACGGCGAAGGGCAGCCAGAGCGGAGTCCTGGGCATTCAGATCATTTGTCTTCTGGCTAACAACAGCATTGTCCCCTGTCCGAGTTACTACCTAAGCAGAAAGATCCAAGTGTCCAAGGATGACAACACTTTCCTGGCCAGGAGTTAATCTGTCGCCTGCGATTTTGCAATTTCCTCCAGATCTCATCAGCGTGAACTCCGATATCGAAGGCTGCCTTGTCTGGGGGTTGCTGAAAGCCATGCTCACCATAAACGTCAAGAGGCTGTCCCACGAACCAGCCAGGGGAAAGGCGAGAGTAGGCTGTATGCCCATAAGATCCGAGCAGGCCCTTTCCTGCCCCCGTTTTCCCTGTGCCCCGCCCCACAGCAGTGAAGGGGGTATCCCCAAGACGGCCTGGTCTTGCCCCATCTAAAGCTTTCACCAGCTCCAACACTGGAAGTTCCAGCACTCTGCCATCCAACCTGCCATTTCCCAATGATTCCTGGGAAATGGACTATGGGGGGAAGATTAGGGCCACAGAGCAGCTGCATCTTAAAAACTAGGGGGCACTAACTTACCAGTCAGACGTCTTTCAAGGCCCCCCAGGAACCACTTTCGTTTTAGAACAGAAGAGGGAAGGAGAGGCCAGAGAGCTGGACTGACATTTTATGGAAAGGGCCCAACTTTGATCCTTGGTACCATTTACGGTCCCCTGAGCACGATGAGGCGTGTCAGTCCACCCAATAAGCCAGAAGTAGCCCTCAGCATCACTGGGTGTGGGGCCCCTCAATATTTTTTTAAAAAACAGGGAAGGAGCCAGTCATTTTTCTGCAGAAAGTTACCATTATGGAAAAGTCTGAGTGGGGCCTGAGCGATAGTACAGCAGGTAGGGTGTTTGCCTTGCACGCGGCCAACCCAGGGATCGATCCCCAGCATCCCCTATAATCCCCCGAGCACCACCAGGAGTAATTCCTGAGTGCAGAGCCAGGAGTAACCCCTAAGCACCATAGGGTGTGACCCCAAAAAGAAAAAAAAACAAAAAACAAACGAACAAAAAAAAAAACACACAGAAAAAGAAAAAGTCTGAGCTATCGAAGTATTGGGACTGAAGAGGGTTTTAGTTCCTTGGCCATTCCGCACTAGAGTGGGGTCAACATTGGGGGTCCCGTTCAGGTTCTCAAGGAATCCGTCCTGCCTCTCCTGGCCTAAGACTGTAATCTCTACCTTCATTCCAAATTTTCCTTCTCTCGAGACGGCATGTACGTGAGTCCTTGCTTGTGGCAAAGGGACCTTCCAGGAATCAGATCTACAGAAAATAGAGCACGGAGAAATGCACAGCCAGGCTCAGAGTTTGGACCTGACCAGAACAAGGGCGGTCTTATCAGAGTTCCGGGGGGCTGCAGATAGTCAAGGCTCTCTCCAGTTCCATTAAGGCTGCTGACACCCTATCTTGCACACTGGCTCTTAGTTATTGTAAAGCTTTTACATATTTAGGGAGCTTTTCCATCAAAATATTCTGGAATGGCTAGAGGCTCAGACACATTAATGATATCTGCACACATGTGCTTTTTATCCAAGTTCACAGCTCCTGGTCACTGAGGGTAAACAGTGTTATCAGTGATTATTATGGATTTAGTCAAGTATATTTTATTCCTGTCATTTATGAGCACTTGTGTTGGCTGGTATTTACAATGTCGGGATTCTGTCACTTTGGCAACCTTCTGAGACAACATTTTTCCAGTGTTACAGTGACATTTCAAAGACTCAGTATTTACAAGCAAACGACACCCTCTGGCTCTGTGACAGTGTGATTCAGTGGTAGCTGAACAAAGGGACACTCATCTAGAATTTCTTCAGGATGCATTTCCAGCTGCTATTGGCTATGACTTTGTAGGCGAGGGTAGTCCTATGTTCTTCGGAAGAAAGAAGTTCAAAGGCATGAAGCGAAAATGTCATCTACATGACACAAAAATTTTAACTAACTGTTTGGGGCCCAAACTGCTGTGTGACAATGACAAGTCTCCATATCTCTGAAACTCAGTTCCCCGTTTGGTTAAAAAGGAACCCTGTGATCAGGTGATGATACTTAAGTCCTTTTGTTTCTAACGCTGTAGCTTTAAGTATATCAATATTATAAACTAAATTAACCTCGTTGCTTTTATCATTTTTATTCATTTTTCATTAATTTTTCATACCTTACCAAATGGTTTAAGAAAAAGAACCAGATGGAAGAAATATGACAAAAACATGATCTACTTAACCCCTTCACCTCTTTCCTGTTTCTAGTACCCTCTGCCAAAGAAGATACACCAGGGCAAGCAAGAGAGGATGAAATTTGGGCCCTAAGAAAGAGCTGTATTATTCTGTATTTCCGTCAACTTCTATTCTTAGCCCTTTCATCACCATCAGGGACTTTTTAGGGGGGGTAGGGTACCACTGACATGTAACAGAAAATGTTACATTTAACAGAAAATGTAGGAAATAAGCAGCATTGTGTATATGATTTATACTTGCTTACTGGAAGTATTCAAGATGTTCTAATTTTTAGCTACAGACAATAGTCTTAATGTATAGACGGTCCCAATAATGAGAACATTGATTCATCTAGGAAAATGCTTAGTAGGCTAATTGCTACGATAGAGGGGGCTGGGGGTCGGGGTAGGGGGAAGGCATGGAAACACCAAACTTTATCCTGGAATAAAGATGAAACAGAGAAAACAATAACTCCAAGGACTTTCTTTGTCACTTAATCTCATCTCTGCCATTTTCTATTAATGGTCAAAGAACTGCTGAGTCTCTAATTTCATTATCAATAGAAATTAAAAATGGTTCCCACTTGACCACATTCACTGGCATGACTAATTTAAAAAGTTTTAGTAAATTATTTAAATGTAAGCTCTTTGCTCACATATAATTAGTTTTCATTGACTTATACAATACCAAGCCCATCCACAGACTCTTAAGGAATCAGTTCTAACAACTGCTGTCCTCTTTTAGGGCTGGAGGGCTGGAGCGATAGCACAGCAGGTAGAGTGTTTGCCTTGCATGCGGCAGACCCGGGTTCAATTCCTCCGCCCCTCTCGGAGAGCTCGGCAAGCTACTGAGAGTATCTCGCCCACACAGCAGAGCCTGGCAAGCTACCCGTGGCGTATTCGATATGCCAGAAACAGTAACAACAAGTCTGACAATGGAGTGTTACTGGTGCCCGCTCGAACAAATCGATGAGCAACGGCATGACAGTGAAACAGTGATGAGGGATGGAGAATAGAGATGCCAGGCCTGGTAGTTGCCTTATCAGGCTGCAGAGACTGTAACACTTACTGGAAGTAGGGTAGTGGATGTACCCAGGGCCACTAAGCACAGAAGAAGAGCACTGATCTTTGGGCTCGATCTAACTTGAGGGTCTCATGACCTCAGGAAAAGGGGATATAGTCTGAGGAGATAGTTCAAATGACTGGAACACATGTTTTGCATGCAGGAACCCTGGATTCAATCCCCGGCATGTAACAGTCCCCCAAGCAACACCAAAAGAAGCCCCCCAGCACTGGCAACTGTGGCCCCCAAGCCCAATGAAAGCAAAACAAAACGCCCTTAAAAATTCCAGCCAATGAAATGGGCTTTATGAAGGCAGAGAGAATCATAAGCAAGCCCTCAAGGGAACTACAAGCAGCTCATCGGTCCAGATTGTAACATACAGGAGGTGAGTATGAAGAATAAAGTAGAAAGGAGCATCGGAGGCCACTGCACCAAGAAAACTGGAACTAACGCTACAGGTGGCCTCCAGAAATCATGAAAGGATGTTCAAACAAGGGTTCACCAGTCTTAGGGCTTTGTGCTGACCTTCCTTCTGGTGCCTCCGTGTGAGGGAAAAGGTGGAGGTGGAAGAAGTAGGACAGGACAGAGTGAAGGTGCTGGGGAAGGGAGAGATCTACTGGTACTGGAGGGAGAAATGAAGAAATTTAATAATCAAGGATCTACAGGGGTAGATAGAAGGATCTAGGGTGGTGAGATGGGGTGAGCCTCCTATTAGTGACAAGTTAAGCAGACACGGATAGGGAGAACTAATGCTGAAAGAAAATAAAATTCAATGTCAAAACCACAACACCTTGAGTGAATTATCTATTTTTCTTTCTTCACATCTGCCTGGTAATTGTCAAATTTTATACTCCCCCTTGATAACAGCTATTCAAATTGACACAGAATGTCAATGGAGAAACTGTTAGAACCTCAAATTTGATGACTATGGGATTTGTTCAAACTCCTTTATCATGAGAGTGGTATCATAATCTTTATTATGAATTTATCATTTCATAATCAATACTTAATACCCAAATAAAGTTGCGGTAGAATATACTATTACTGACTAGTCTGGAAAATTGTGATTGTGAAAGGTTGTAATTCAACAGTATTGATTTAGAATGCTACATTGTATTTCCAGAGCAACTTCTATAATTAATCAGAGAAAAGAAAAAATTATTTATACCAGGTAAGTGAGAGAAACATATTGGATGGAATCCCACTGGACCCTCTAATCATACTGTCTGTGAGTTTCTGGAGCAAATCTATACAATTTTGCAAGATGGTAAAATTTGGTAGGGTAAAAGATGAGACCATGCTTTGGAATTGAAGCACAAAAAGAAAACAGTCTAGGGGCTGGAGCGATAGCACAACGGGTAGGGCGTTTGCCTTGCACACGGCCGACCCAGGTTCGATTCCCAGCATCCCATATGGTCCCCTGGACACCGCCAGGAGTAATTCCTGAGTGCAGAGCCAGGAGTAACCCCTGTGCATTGCCGGGTGTGACCCAAAAAGAAAAAAAAAAAAGAAAAGAAAAAAGTCTAGAGTCCAAGAACTAATACAGTGTATGTGATAGCTATACCCAACCACACTAACAAGTTCTCAGAAGAAATACAAGAATTTTATCTCTTCCTCCACAGACAAAACTCCAAACCCAAATCAAGCAAATCTCAACTCAGCAATCAAGTGGACAGAGAACTGAGAATGGTTCATACGAGTGACGTCTCATCAGTGGAGACACCTCGATGGCGGAAAGACTCTTGACGGACAATGTCCACAGTAGCAGCTGGTGGCATTCCTCTTTGCCACATGTCACTGTCCATAGTAAGCCTTTTGGCACCACTGATCCTGTGTCGTAACAGTCACTCTCCATGTGACAGCTTTAAGTTGTAGAGTTCAGTGTGACAAATAGGATTCACAGTGCAAAGGCTCTGGTGACAGACGCTTCCACGGAGTGAATCACATCCAAGAGAAAGCAATTCAGTTAATGGGGCTTCAAAGTAGTAACAGTCTAGATCAACATTACTCCACTGCTCCCCACCCAAAGCCCCTGGCATCCAGAATATCTCAAAAGCCACCAATGAAAGTGGCCTAAAGAGGAGGCAGTCCTTGGCATGAGCAAATGAGACCAGCCTATATGGCGGAGATATGGGGGTGGGATGGGAGCCACAAAAAGGAAACGAGGCCAGGCCACGGACAGAAAACGGTTTAGAAACACTAACCGAGACTAAGCTGTGTTTGTCAACTTGTGCATGAACTTTGCTCAAACGATTTGAAATGTATGATGTATTATTCTAACGGGAAAAAAAATATAAAACCAAGCTGAAATTCTTAGATCTTGAATTGTTCTCTTGAGGATGGGGAAAAAAAAAAAAAACCTCGTAAGTAATGGCAGCATCTATGACTCAGTAATTTATCCCAACGAAATCTTAAATTCCCTGTGAAACATGAATGGGGCAAAAGAAACCGCAGGTGATCCCATTCACTATATTCTCATAGGCCCACACAACCCCAGGAACCGGATGACCACTGGCTTTAAACAATATTCATATCCAAAATAAAAGTCAGGAGCAGCGATAGGGTCCAATTAGTGGAGAAATTCCTAATGCCTGTGAAACCCTCAGTTTGATCCCAGTACCACAGCCCCCCTCCCCCCGTCTCCACCCAGCGGCACTGGGTGTGACCCGATAAAAATACTACCATTTAGATACACAACTAGTTTTAGTCCTGACTGATAATGTTAACTTGACGGTTTTTTTCTGGCTTTTTTTTTTTTTTTTGCTTTCCGCTGCAACTATTTCTGTTATTTATCTGTGACTTATCTACTTTTCTCTTGCCATCAGAGAATCTACTTCTGCCTCTGCTTCCACTTTAGAGACGGGGATCTATCTTTTACTCAATCAGTCCACTCACATATAGATTTTCTGAATAGCATAAACATTCTTTTCTTTCTAAGAAACTACATAATGAGGAAACTTCATGGTCTTCCAATGAGTATATCTATATCTTTATCTATATATTTGTCCACATCTATAAAATTTCCTGTTCATGTGATGGGCAGTTTTTCTTTGGAAAATAGGAAACAATTTGTATGCATTTCTTCTTGCTAAAATCTGTGTAATACTAGATGATTAACACAGGGTGGTAACCACATACACATGCTATATATGCTTAAAGTGAGAGCAAGATTTTGACTATGATTTCTTCTTTGGACACAATTTATTTTCTAGACATTCACTATTACCCCAGATTTTTAACAAAGTGTCGGAGTCAAGGTAAGTCCAGTAGGAATGCACCTGTAGATGCTTTGTCTGACTCACTAACTCACTTCCTCGTCAGATTATTCCTACTTAGCCATTATGACAGTCACACAGACCTCAATATAACTTGTAAAAATGTCTGTCAATGAACAGATAGAGGACTGAAGAGACAGCTCAATGTCCTGGAGGTCCAAGTTCCACATCTGGCACCACCCAGCTCTCCAACCACCATCAAGAGCAACCACATGCCAAGCCATGAGTAACTCCTGAATAGCACGGGCATGGCCCCCAAACCCAACACCTAGATATAAACAAACAAAAAGCATATTCTGAATTAAGATTTTGATTTCTGATTTTGTTAATCCCCCTATCAATTTGATAACCATTTAAGGTCTAAAAGCCCACACTGGGTCTTTATCATTTGACTTCACTTATCCTGCATTATCACAGCCCAGACTCTCCACATTTTATACAGTTTGCACAATTTTTTAATTAAAAAGATGAGGGAAAATTTAAAGAACAATGAAAGTGAGAATAGATACCAGTAACTTATCATCAAAGTCTAACAAAACGAGCTACTTGGTTAAATTAAAATAACATATTTGGTGATTTGTATTATAAGAATAAAATGAACTCGCTTGGTCTCGAGAGGTCTGCAATATGATCCTTGCAAAAGGTAGCTTGCCAATTTAATTGAGGTAGAAGTTATTTAATTTTTTTACAGGTATAGTTTTCAATAAAACTACATATGCCTATAATACTGCAATGGCAGATGTGTCTCGATTATTAGAGGTGGGCTCCGGGGAATAGATACAATGGATCTTGAAATCTGTAAGCAGCTGTTGGAGGAGGGGGGGGCTGAAAGCATGGGGAGGGCATTGCACCACACACACATGTTCCTTAAGTGCAGCAATGTTTTGTTATTTTACTGCAGGTGTATTACAGAGATGAAATTTAATAACTTACTGTATACAATACCAATAAAATGGAAAAGATGCAGTGCCCTGCTGTTCATTATCGCAGTACAAATGAGCTCGGATTATTTTATGTGCATGTACGGTCAGACCCTGACATGTGGAGGGCCCCACTTCTAGAGCTCTCAAGGATGGTCACTGCTTGAAAAATCTCAATGAGGTTCCTCTGTAATTGTTTTTTTTTTCTCTTTTAATCACTGAACTATCTCTGTCCCAAATGTACAAATGTACATAAACATGACCTGGACATGAGCTGAAAAGAAAATATATGAGGTGTTTTGGTTTTTTTTTTTTTAATGCCATGGAAGCCTTCTATGGAAGATGTCTTTGGAAAGGAGAGGTCATAGGAATCAAGGGATTTATAGATTTCATTAAGTATTGCAATACTGACAACATACTTTATTCAAAAAAATCTGGAGGAATGCCAGGGTAAGCTTGCTATTCCAACAAAATCTGAAAAAAATTAAGTCATGCACATATTTTGTTTGAGAATGTCTAAATCTAATACAACTATGTGTTTTCATCAGCTTTCTTCTCCAAAGAAACTACTTTTGTTAAATAATAAATAGCACACTGAACATAAAATGTCTGGACATAAGGAACCTCAGTTGAAATTTATATATATGATATATATATATACACATATATATATATTTGGTGGGGGGTGCTAGCTGGCGATGCCATATCTAGCAGTATTCTGGGTTTACTCTTGGTTCTGTGCTCAAGGATCACTTTTCTCTGAGTGCTTGAGCGACCCTAAGTGGCCGGAGGCTGAATCAGGGGCAACTGCACTCTAGGCAAGTGCCTTGACCACTGTACTTGACCACTTGACCTCTCTAGCCCCAAACATTATTTTTCAAAGGACAGTTCTTCCGCAGCACTATGAGGCAGCGTAACAGACTAAGTAAAAATTTTTTTCTTACTACTCATTTTCTAAAAACATTATGATATTGGGTTGGAGCGATAGCACGGCAGGTAGGGCGTTTGCCTTGCATGCGGCCGACCCGGGTTCGATCCTTCGATCCCCAGCATTCCCTATGGTCCCCCAAGCACCGTCAGGAGTGAGCCAGGAGTAACCTCTGTGCAATGCTGGGTGCGCCCCCCCAAAAGCACACACACACAAAAAAAGGTTATGGTATTGTCTAGTATCTTATAGTCATCCCACTTTTTAAACGTGGAGTTTTAGGTTTTGAGGTTTCGGGAGATATTTTGCTAACCATGGAAACATAGAAAGCATGTTCATAGACAAAGGAACAGCTATTCACCATTTCACATTAAAGTTTCCCTGACAATGAGTAGTGAACCCGATGCCTTTCTTATGAAAAGAAAGTACAAGTTTATACTAATTTATACATACATTTTAGATTTATTCAAACATTATAATTGATGGGGGTTTAGTCAATTGTATAATGAGGCATTATTTTTTTTTCTCTCCTTTCTCTTTACATATCAAAAGCACAAAGATGGCCAATTACAGGTCCAAACTGTTAGTGGTTATGCTAAAAATCATGAGACACTATGATTTCATAAAAAAAACTAACCCTAAGATTTTGATGAAATTTCAAAAATTCCACGTCTACCCATGTCTCATCATCCAACTCCAAACAATTTTAATGATATCTTATGCCTTTACTGCCTTGAACTGTCATATAAAACATGCCTGTTCTTCTAACACGTTTGTCAATACAGCTACTTCACAGGAGACTTAAAATGCCACAATTTAAAAATTACCAAGTCCTATTGAAGAGTCTACTTAGGGCACATTTCAGAATTTCACTCTGTATAGTTCTTGTACTTGAGGAATAATAATTTGACCTATTATAAATTATTTCCATAATACTAAATACATGCTCTATCAATATTGTACATGTAGCACACACATACACACAGAGGCTCAAGTATAGCCTATAAATTTTTACAACAGGCTCTGAAGTAGTCTGACTCTGAAACTTCCTTAAGTGGGCAGGTAGGGAGGGGGCTGTTACCCCAGCGTTTGCAGGCACACACACATCATCTCAGTTCTGTTGACTGTACTTCTTGGAATATCACTTTTCAATTATTAAATAAGAATATTAATAATCACCTCAAGATTTACAATGCACTACTATTAATTTTGGGGGATTTCTCTAGAATGAGCCTTCCTCTAAACAAACTTTTAGAAATTCTCTCATTTTGACACTTGCTCATTAGCTCCCTACGGCTGCTTAAGAACCCAAAGGACCAGATCATCTTAATGAGCCTTGAGAGCCAAATTTCAGTGAGCAGCACCAGAACCTATTGGACTCAGCAGATCAGAGGTCCTCCTTCGAAGATCTCTAAGAGCCATTGCTGGAATACAGAGGAGCACGTATGAGAATCTAAGAGAACTCTAAAACATTGTGACAGATTAATAAGCAGACAGGGACCCAAGAGATTATCTGGAGGTCCCAAATTTTAGCCAAAGTATTCCAGAACTCAGATTTCCACAAAACAAGTCCATCTTACCTCCACATATCTAAAGTTTTCTATCAGCTGAGACTTAACCATATTTCTTATCAGTAAATCGCAAGAGACTTAAGCCATGCTTTAGGTACTTCCCAGTATCTTCCAGGTAAAGGACTATACAAGACTAGCATTGTATTTATATAAAACACTCAAAATATTAGTCTAAAAAGTACAATAAAAGAAATCTCTTTCAGAAGAATGCTTTGTGTGTGTGTGTGTGTGTGTGTGTGTAGAAAAAAATTAAGTAAAAACAATCACTAAATTTAAACCTCTACTTCAGGAAAGCATAAAGAATACATAATAAAATCATCAGGTCAAAGTATGTTGGGGAAGGTGAATATATATACTTAATGCAAAGTATCAAAACAGATGATTAACACCGAGGAGGAAAGGTTTCTTTACACGGAGGGAAGGAGGGAACTGGGTTTCCACTCTGATGAAGTGATTAAAGTTAGCACCAGCAATAGCAACATAATTTGATGTTTTAAGAATCTTTGGACATAATACAATATGAGGCACATAGCATCCTCTTTGAAATACCTATGTCTCATTATAATCTGAATAAGTCTTTAGACCTAATTTTCGATTTCAGGGCAAGGCAACTAAACAAATCAAGTGGCACCACAAAAAATAATTCGACAATTCTTGAAGGAGTGATGTTTTTTCAAAATAACTGGTTTGATTTCTACAGTATCATTCCTTTTGAAAGTATGGGAACTGCTTAAATTTAAAAGAATTTAACAAAGATACAGTAAATAAATATCATGCATAAATATGATATCTTGGGGAAAAAAAAAACTACTGAGACATTTTCAAGGAGACAAACGAAGAAAACTGTATGGGCAAGGTGTTAGATTATACTCTGAAGATCAGTTATTTTTCAGAAGAAATCTGAGGGTAAAATCTAATTAGATCTGTCACTAAAAATAGTTCACTGAAAATGTATATACTTATGTACATACACAAAGCAAATACAATCAATATTAACAAAGTTAATTTAAGTATGGGCATACGATGCTTTATTATTTTTCAACTTAACAATTTACATTGTATGATTAAAAATTTGGAATGAAGCTTGAGGCTTCCTCTTAATATACACAGTTCTGCCAAGGTACAGAATTGTCCTTTTTTTTATTCGACAGAACCCAGTTCATCACTAGAGGGTCAACAGACATTTGTTAACCGATGTAGAGAAGGAAAGGACCCAGTCTCTCTCCTGCTAAGTGTTGGGTGACAGGTAGCAGAGGGCTAGACCCTGAGATGCGATGCTCCCAAACAAACCAGCTATTTGCCTGAAATTCAGCAGGAAAGTCCCAACCAGGAAGACACCCAGGCCTGTGTCGGGAAACGTGATTCTAAGTATTCTGGTCCAAGGGCCAGACCAACACATTCAAAACTTAGACCTAGTTTCTGACCTCCGGTTCCATTAGCACACCCACCAGAAACTAGGAACAGCTAGAATTCTCTCGTGTCTTCTTTTAGAGACAAGAGGCTATGACAGGGAGACCGCCAGGGCCAAACTCAGTTCCTTGAAAGTGAATGATAAGTGAACCGATAAAAGGGACTCTGGGCCGTGTCTGCACCGCCCTTGCGGAAAAAAGGGTTTCCTAAGGACTCCCTCCCGAAATGATGCTCACGATAGGATTCTCAACATTACAGCTCAGTCTTTTCTCTCTCCAACCTATTCCCAAAAGTGGATGCTCGCGAAATAAACATCAAGTGTTCCCTGTTCACCTCAGTTAGGCACAGAGGATCAAGCACAGGACAAAGCGGACGGCCCCATCTTCTGAGAGGTTAGAGAATGCAAAATCCACAGATAATGGTACAAAGGCCAAAAGTACTTTAGGAAGGGGGAAAGCAGAGGCTGAGGGAGGACAGGGCAGGCACTTGGATGGGAGCGGTTCCTAGAAAAAGTACATGCACGCTGCCCTGAATGAACGCACACATTTCAGTGCAAAGTCAAACAGAAAGCACGATGTATCTCTGCTTACAAAGTCTAAGTAGACATTTTGATAAGAAAAGACAAAAGATTTTCATTTGTACTTTGGTTTGCCTGTTTTTGTGTTCTGGAGTTTTTTGGTTTTTTGGTTTTTTGGTTTTGTTTTTTGCTTCTAATTTTTCTATTTTGGCTCCATAAGCTAGAGATAAAAAAAATTAGAATTACATAATCCTTTTTATCAAAAATAAAAATAAGAGATAAAAACAATTCAATTAGTAAATGTATAAATTGTTTCAGGACCAGCTACGCATCTAATTTCAATGAATAAAAAAAAAGACCAATATCATGAGCAAACAAAATTCAATATAAGCCATTTCCTCTATAGTTCAAAGTTTCTAGGAATTCACAAAGGTATCAGCGATCAGGCCTAATTCTCAAATCTTGCCAGTTTCAAGATCTAAACATCACATAACTTTATCAGCATGGTCCTCACTTGGCTACTTGTTAGAAAGAAGAAGAATGTGGATGAGATTGAAGTCTTAGACTTCGAGAGGGAAAACAAGACATGGGTTCAACATTCCGTGGTGGAATGCCAGGATCTCTGACTGAATTTCAGTCTATCACTGATTTTCACTGCCCTTTAAAGGCGGTACAGACGGTTGATATTTCGGATCATCAAATTAAGGCTATACACCTAAAAGTTTTTTAAAGGCTCTTGGTAAATCAGATTTTTATAAATGAGTATTTATATTCCTACTGAACATTTGAGGAAACCATCAGACCTAGGTGTACACTAGAATCCCAGGGGAGCTTTCAGAAAAGCAAAGGCCCAACTACTAAGATTCTAATTTCACTGATCTCAGAATGTATACTTTCTGTACATTCTCTCTGTCTCACTGTCTCTGTCTCTCTCTCTGTCTCTCTCTCTGTCTCTCTCTCTGTCTCTCTCTCTCTCTCTCTCTCTCTCTCTCTCACACACACACACACACACACACACACACAAAAGCGCGCGCATGCACACATCTTACCCAGGAGATACTAATAATGAAACCATTGCTTTAGACTTGGGTTATATCCCAGAAAGAAAAGACAAACAATTCCTGATAATCAATGCTGAATTTCCATTTAAGGGGAAAACTGCCTTAATAACAATCATTTGTGTTGACATCATCATCTCATTCAAAAACAGATTTCGGCAAGACAAAGAAAAAAAAAGTTTGTGATCATCACAAACATCCTATTCAAAGCAATAAAAGAGACCAAAAGCAAATGATCATTTTTTCGGCTGTCATCTGCAATTGATGTTCATTAGGCATTAGCTATTGGTTATCAAATTAACACTTGACTATCTCTCAAAAAACTTTATTTCCACTTATTTTCATCTCTGTCAGAATTTCCATTATAAATTTTATTTTCTCTGCCAATAAAAGTAATATGAAGTTGCAATTTGGCGAGGACATTTTAAGCCTGGGTGTGACTTCTGTACCCCAATTGATTTAAATTAGTATTGCCATATTTAGTGAGAACTAAAGGGGGGGAAAAAAAAAACCTCCATTTGACTGCTTTGATTTGCCTATTGGTTTATTTTCTATAGCATTTCAGAGCTCCGAAAAAGCCAAATGTTTATTCCTCACGATTTTATCTGAAAACGCGGCACTGATTCCTATTATCCCATTACTATTTCAAACGAAAACAGTTAATAAAGAAAAACCTGCCGACTTTGGTTTTCCTTGGCTAGAATGCCCACTTTCTAAAACGCTGCACGTCTGTTTACTATTAATGTCAAATCCTAAAGGGAGAGAGGGGGGGAAAAAAAAAGTATATAATGATGGTGTAACCTGATGAATTTTCAGAAAAGCAGTACCTTTTAAAATATTAATTTCCTTCTGCAGGACAGCCTTTGGCTACCTGTTGCTGGTCACCAGCATTTCTCACTACCAAACAATAGGCGACTGGGCCAGGCGTAAAGCGAGTTCCCATGGAAAAGTGCTCATCCTCAAAGCCCACAGGATACGTGTCAGAATACAATCAAGCAGCTTGGGGAGCTCCTGAGGGAAAAGCATGGAAAGGATTTCCCTGGAGCCCCTCGACAATGTGGTAAACAGGAGAAAACAAAAGCTCCCCCTCCTCCAGAGCCACTCACCTTGCCACACAGTGGGGAATCATTTCAGCTGTGATCTGCTATTTAGACTGGAAGCCCAAGATACTGTGCCTTTCTTTTTGGATTCGCATAGCTGGTGTTGGAGACAAGGATTCAAAAATAATTCGGCACCAGAGAAACTCAGTCACTGACAGTCACACGAGGGTCTGCGCTAGTCTCAAATTTCACAGAAAACAGAAAGTCACCACCGTCTGTACACTGCTGGGTCTCTCTCGGGTCCCTATCTGCTCCATCGGACAATTTCCCTCCCCCAAACTCGCGCTTTCCTTTAGCCGTCAGTAATAAGACTGTTTAAGGATACTGCGGAGACCAAGTTTAAACACAGAGACAGTCGGTTCTTGCAAGACTCACAACCCATGCAGCAGAAAGAAGCATGAAGCAAGCTCCACATTCCACAACTCTAGGATGAAGACTTTTTTTGCAAGCAAAGCGGACGCCGTCAGCCCCCGAAAGAGACAGCAGCATTTTCCTGCACACAAATGTGTCGGACGGAGCCTCCCAGGGCCCAGAAATTCAGCCAGCACACACACCAGTCCGTCCAGCGCTCCTCCACCCTCCGCCCCTTTCCACTTCTCACCTTGTGCTGGCAAAAAAAAAAAATGAACTTGAGTTTCACCCGAGGGAAGTATTTGCCACAAACCGAGGGAGGGTCTGCGTCCCTGCGCATACACAGACAGACTCACGCGGGCTGGATGATGCTTTCACAAGTTAAGGGGCCTCGCGCTTACTCAGCAGAGGAAATCTTTGTGTCTGTGAGGAATCACGCCAATTCCTATTAGTAAGAAAGGATACAGGGGTGAGGAAGCCTATTCTCTCATGGACCAGAGAAAGAGGCCCAGCAAAAACAGAGACCTCTGCCATGACCATCTGCAGAAAGGAAGGATGTTGTCAAGTTTCTTCTCCCCAAAAGTCTAACGACCTCTGCCTTGACCCTCAGCAACCAGATACACAGGAACAGGCTCTTCTGCAGGAATTGAGAGCTTTACACCAGAGACTCGGCACTCAGAGGCTTGTCGCCCGAGCTATCTCCCCCGAACATTTGCACTCACATTCCAAAGATGTTTCCGTTGCGCTGGAATGGCTGTAAATTTCTTTCCTGCAGAATTCTTTCCAAACAAACTGCCATGAACTGCCCTCTGCAGCCTGCGCGGCGGAGCCCTTCACCAAGCCCGGCTCACCTCATCACAGCAAATCTCTCAGATGCCGAATATGACTGAACCGGTGGCTGGGCCAAAGGAGTAAACTTTAAAAATGCAAATACAGCCAGGGGCGGGGGGAACTCCTCCACTAGAACTCCACCTTTTGGGCTATATGACAGATACGTAAAGGAAATCTCCTTCATTGGCCCTATTGTAATGACTAAAGCTGTTTGCTTATAGTTTTTCAGGATACATTAAACAGGCTGTTAAAAAAAAAAACAAAACTCAAAGAGGTTCCCCCCCCCCCGCATATCATTAAAGAAAATAGAAAGGTGAAAGGGTTCAAGAGAGCAAGTATTCCCTTTTCAACACAAAAAAGAATGTACATTCAGTTTGAGTGAATAATAAAACAGCAGAAAGCTCTGAATATTAAAGAGGATTATTAAATGCTAGGAAGAGTTTCCAAAGTAAGAAAACCGATGCACTTAGAAAAAAAAAAGTCTAAGTTGTTTTTAAAATTTTTTTTGAATGTGATTTAAAGCCAATGCTCAAAAGAAAAAAAGCAAGCCTCTATACAAACACAATTGTCTTGAAACAAAGCTTACACTTTTGGCTATTGATAGTATTTTTAGACTGGGCTTTCTCTGGAGAGTTAAAAGTATGCAAATGCAGAGTGCACAGACACAAACACACACATGCTATACCTTTGTATTACAATGGCATTTTATTATTTAATTAAAGTACTCTTATTTTTCTAGCTCACGCATGCTTCCCTTGAGACGGCTTTGCTGTTAGCCTGCTGGCCTTGACTTCCAGCCAAAAACAATTCAGAAACAAAAAGGGACAACAAATCATATTTTCACAGACATTTTTATCCCTCAATACAACCCTGTTTTCACACAACATCATACAGCCCCTATGAAAACTATAATTTAGGGCAATAGCCACCCGAACCCAGCCTCTGCCACATGGCTACACGGAGTATTTCCAGTGTAAGAAATTCTCAAGTTCTCAATTGCAAATCAACTCTTTTGATAGAACTACTTTAACCCACATCACTGGTTTGCAAACAGTGCCACTGGTACCGGTTGATGGATTAAAAAATAAAAACAAGCCAGTGAATGCAGTTCTGATACGGCACGGTTCAAAAGAGGAGGTGTTTATTATTTCCTAGCTCTTTGCACTATTTCATTCTTTTTTTTTTTAAAGAAGGGCGTTATCGGCAGATTTCCAGAGCATCTTAGCATCACAGTCTAAAAGGCATAATCGAATTGACGAAGAAACTGATTGACCAGATAGATTCTCTCCACCCTCCCCAAGAGAAATTCTCACTTACCTGGTGGCAACCCTGTAAGTTTGATTCTCTCCCATAAGATGAGTATGAACCCCTTTCTGTTTTACCTGCCAAGAGAAACAAAACAAACAAAAAAAATCGTGTCAATTGTGTTTTTCCTTTAAAGACAGTCTCCTCCAGGTAACAGACATCCACAGTTCTTCCCCGATGTTTACATTCGTCAAGTAGGCACTAACTGGCAATGTATGCAAGCAAGAGAGGGAATAACACTTCCTCACTCTGGCTATGATAAACTGGAAAAAAAATATCCTTCATTCCTATTCTTAGCCAAACTGCTCCACACTTCCAAAAACTGTCATTCCAATGGCCTCCACTTTCTCTAACAAACAAATTGTCATTCCTTATTTTCACTTTCTCTCTCACGAAATTTAAACAATCCCATTTTTATTTACACAGCAGGCAAATTATCTATGTAATGACCCTAGCCTAGTAATTCCCATTGATTATATTGACACTTAATGGTGAGGCCAAAGCTAATCAATCAAGGCTCTCCAGATGGTGAATATAGTAAAGAAACTATTCAAAATTCCCAGCCTCTTTCTTTTTTTAAAAAATTTCCCTTTCCCAGGAGTTAATCCAATCAGGATCAAGGTGATGGAGGGGATTAACACTTGGAAAAGGACTTTTTGAAAAATTGCCCACTCTGAATCCAAGTTCAGATTCTACCAGCAAACCCATCATAACAAGGGACGAGGGAATGTCAGTATTTTGTTCCAATTCCAAACAACACAATTTTAAGGATAGGCTGTTCTGCAGAGACAGAGAGAACTTAGACGCTATCTATCCATACCAAAGGCTCAAGGGTGATCATGTCTTTTAAAGTAGGTTTAGCCTGAATAATCATAAGGAAGGTAATGAACCTCGTGGTAGAAGAGTAACAGAGTTTGGCTAGTGACATGAAGACTAAACATAGAACATTGGTCCATAACAATACTTTCAAAGAGCACAGTGACAAAATCAGGCACCCAGAACACAAATCCCACCTCACCCAAGACCGATGAAATCTTCTTAAGATCTTTCAAGTACGTTATGCTTTAGGGTGACACTATCCTTTTTACCAAAAGCAAAAAACAGCACTTGAGGGACTAGACAGACATCCTTCTAAAGTTTATAACCTCTGAGTTTTCCCTTCTGAACTCCAGTCAGCACAGATAATAAAGGTAACCAAATATTTAATTTTTTAAAAATTCAAGTGCCAACTATGACTCTCTGAAACCACATAAAAACTTATATGTGGCTGAAAGTATGACCTGCAGTGAATATATATATATATATTCATGTATAAATTATAGAGAGGCGATTTACAAGAAAGCAAATCTGAGTCTAAAATTAACCCCCTCTATCCTGTTATTAAGTTTTCAGCTGATTTCCATGAATCATATAAGAATACATCCCCCGTCCCATTTCTGATATAGAGTTGAGTGCAATGTAGAAAATCAATGCCCCTATCACTTTCAATCCCAACGAAATAAGATATCACCTCAATTCCAATGAAATAAGATGTCCATCTCAGCTGATCTAAGAGAACAGCTATCATTGCACTAGGACTTAACATTGAGGAAAAGACACATTTTTGCATTTCAACAGTGCAAATGATCAGTCATTCAAATATATTGACTCTTCCATGTAAGTAAAATGCAAGAGTACTCTCCACAAGAGTACTCTTCATAAATATTACCAACAGGAAAGACTCAACCTTTATGAGCCACAAAATGATGAATATCTTCCCATAATGTCTTAGAGCTCAAGACTTCAATGCAAATATTACATTCTTCACTTGAACACAACATTCACTTTGATCAACCAGAAGGGCAAAGAGAGGCATAGGGCAAAGTACATAGGCAGACAGCCTGGAATTTGTTCTAGCTTCCTTGAAAATTGAATATCTGGTGTCCAGCTTCATTTGTTTCTAAAAATTGGATGGTAATATACTGTTTGATGGTAGAACCACTCCTGGATTTTTTTTTCTAGGAGAAATTACTGAAGCTGCCCCCTACAGAATTTAGCCTCAGCCTTATTTCCATCTGAACTGCCACATCAGAGAGACAAATGAGCCTACCCAGGATTAGTCTCCGTTAAGCAGTTAGAGGCATTTTCATATTATTTAATTTCTCCTATTATTTTAAAGCTAGGTCAGTACAAATAACATGAGAGTGAGGGAGAGAGAGAGGCAGAGGGAGAGAGAGAGAAATACAGAGCGGGAGAATAGAATGGCAAGAGCAAGGGGGGGCGGGCATGGGAGGAGGCGGAGAGATGAGAGGAATATGAATTCGCACCGCAGAGTCCCCAAAGTACTGTTGGCTCCACGGACCCAGCATTCTTCACTATCATATCAGATACAGACTGCTTAATCTTAATTTTGCTTGTTAAAAAATATTTATCCAGATACAAAAATAAACTCACTGCAAATTACAAGTTGTCAGGGTTAAAAATCTACTCCTGTTTGTGTGGGGGAGGATAAGAGACCAGCATAGACATGAATCATTCTCAGTAATTTGAGTGTTTCCATGACATCAATGGGCACCCGTCCAGGGCTCTGTCGAAGTCTGCGAGGTACCAAAGAGGCAGCGCAGCCAGCAGGAGGCTGGGAGGTGCACTTTCCTTCTCTCTCTCTCTCTCTCTCTCTCTCTCTCTCTCTCTCTCTCTCTCTCTCCTCTCTGTCTCTCTCCCCTCTCTCTCCTCTCTCTTTCTCTCTCCCTCTCTCTCTCCCTCTTCCTCTCTCTCTCCCTCTTTCTCTCCCTCCCTCTCTCCCTCTTTCTCTCTCTCTCTCTCAGATTATGCTCCTTGTAAAGATTTCATCAGTCTCATCCACTTTGATCGTCAAAGAGATGGCTCCAGAGATCACGAGTGAACACATTTCATTCTGATATCGTGTAAGCCTTTAACTTTATTACATCTTTTTGTTCCTAAATTCAGCCATCAACCTACTCTCACAGCTCAACCCCTATTAAGTGGCAAAAAAAATGAGGCAATGTGGATAAACCCGGGCACCTCCTCAAATACATTTAGACATTTATATATAAATATATATGGATATATATTTATGCCATCCACAACACACATAAACAAGACCATGTATTATATATTCCTGTAACCTTATAGTGACAAAAAGCAGCCATCTGACTATTATACCTCAGTTTCCAGAAATATCTATCATATCAAATATACAAATATATCATAAATCAATTTCTGTGTAAAATGTCCATGAAAAATTAGCTAAGAGAGTGATGCTGATTTTCTTCTTAAAATTCACCGAACATCTGATTCAGATCGTACAATTTTCAAGAGCATTCCTAACATGTTTGAGTAGGATCCTTAAGTAACTATCTGCGCTCAGAAACACAAAAGCTCCTAAATATCTACATTGACTCGCTGTCAGGCATGGATTTTTTTTGTCACTTCTACCAACTGGCTGGCACGAACAGCTTCTTTCCTCCTTTCTCCATTCTTCACTAGCCACAGCCCCATCCCCGCGACCACAACGGAGCTTTGAAAGGGCTAGAGATTCTATTTTCCCAATATTTAAAAGAGATAGCAGTGATGAACAAACCCGATGCATTCACTGCAGAATTTTCGAGACAACCTTCCAGTTACTAGAATGCGACAGCCGCTGCGGATATTTTTTGGCACGAAGACAATGGTGGCAGTGCCAAGCCCCATGGCTAAAACTACTCAAAAGAGGCATAAGGGTAGCATTAATCGCTCAAGTCTTTTACTGCATGGAATACTGCTGTCCATATTTTAAAAACTAAAAGTACCGGTTAGTAACATTTGTCGCGTGAGCATAGAAGGGGTGGGGGCCGGGGGGGGAGGTGGCTGAAATATAGACCAGAAACAAATCTTGTCAGACATTCGATTCCGTTTTGTACCTAAAAGGACCCAATGTCAAATTCTGCTGGTGGTGATGATTTGCCTTGCAGGAAATGGATGATATGACCTAATGGAGTAGTACCCGGAGAGGGCTGAATGAAAGCTAGACAGAGAATTTCATAAACGAAGTCGACATATTGGCTAAACAACTTTCTTCTGCAAAAATGATGTATACAAGGAACGTGAAATACTATGTCACAATTTTTTAAATTAAAGAAGAAAAACGCTGGAAATGAGCAGACACACCACCCATCAATCAAGCCTTGTGGAGACAAAGGGGACCAACACGCAGTCCCTCTCCAGAACCAGTCAGCATCTACGGCGAGCTGCGAGCCACCAGAAAGTCAACACCTGTTTTGTCCAAACTGAACAGATCCGCTGCTAAAAATTTTATATTTAAATCTGATTGTAAAAATGGCACCAATTGACTATCAATAACAGATTTACTTGCTTCATCAGTTGCCCTTGAAAAACCACCCAAAAAAGAAAACATAAGCCTCTAATTTGAAAAAGGCTAATAATTTTTGCTGATCTATTTAAGTGATTCATTTTACTCCTACACTGAAAAAAGGATAAGAAAGTACTTTTTTTAAAGAGAACAATCAACAAATTTGTATAGTGTTCTCATTATGATATTTTATATAATTTTCAGTTTGACTTGTAACTTTTTTTCCCCAATATATCTGTGGTATCCTACTTGAAGGGGATGCCAAGAAATTGAGTGAGAAGGCAAAGATCACATTAAAGAAAGAAATGGCTTCACGACACCATTCACAGGAATAAGAGAAGTAGCATCTAAGAGAAGTCGCACCTTTGGTAAACTACTACCACTGGACAGTTCTAAATCACTTGAAAATGGGACAGACAGAGACAGACAAGAACAATTTACAAACAGAATAATTTTTGCATATTATCAGGACACAGAAGACCCCACTGGTATACTCTGCTGGGCGTATACTAGTTCATGTTTGGGTTTTCTAGCCTTTCATCATTCTTACATGGCCTCTTAAAAACTATGCACAAATGGTATGTGTTTGTCTCTCTGTCTCTGTCTCTGTCTCTGTCTCTCTCCTCTCTCCTCTCTCTCTTCCCCACCTTTCTCTCCCTCCCTCCCCCCCCTCTCTCTGAAAAAGATGTGCTGTACAGTGGCGCATGCCATCCAGGAAAAGCCTTCATGGAAAATTATCAAACGTGGCAGAACAACACACGCGAGGTTGTTCAACTGCTAATCCCCAATCTGGGAACTGAAGAGTGAAGCTTTTGTTCCCCAGCATCAGACTAGGGAAATCATGATAATCATATTCGACTTAGGATAACTCTCGATCCCTATTTATCTTCATTGATTTTTTTTTTTAACAAAACATACATTATACTTCATTGAACAGTAAGCGGAAATTTTAGCAGCTCCCACCTCATCCTTCTTGACCAGCTAAGAACAGCTCTGGGCTAGCAGGGGGGTGGCTCTGCGGAACGCTTGCCTTGCACGTGGGAGGCCTTGGTTGGATTCCCAGCATGGTCATCGCCCCCTGGAGCATCACCATGAACGAACCCCAAACACCAGGGCAGGAGGAGCCTCCAAGCATCACCAGGTGTGATCCCACAAGCAAATGAAACAACAGCAACCAAACTGACACCTCAACCTTTGTCGCGTGTTCTCTATCCACTAGACAAAGGGCTTACTGGAGTGATTTAGCCAACCTGTACAACAACGCGGTGAGACTGGTCATATAAATACCATTCTACAGACGAGGAAACTGAGATAAAGACAAGTGTCCCATGGGGCTGGAGCGATAGCACAGCAGGTAGGGCGTTTGCCTTGCACGCGGCCGAACTGGGTTCGATTCCCAGCACCCCATATAGTCCCCCGAGCACTGCCAGGAGTGATTCCTGAGTGCATGAGCCAGGAGTAACCCCTGTGCATCGCCGGGTGTGACCCAAAAAGCAAAAAAAAAAAAAAAAAAAAAAAGACTAGTGTCCAAGGTGACAGGTAGTCAGCAACAGAGCCAACGGTTAAACTTCTGGTAGCTCACTGCAAAGGTTGCACTCTCTTTCCTTCACACTCCACTATGCCACTTGCCTTTAAGCTGGGGGTAGAGAGTGTGTGGGGGGGAACCTAGAAATAAACAAGACGCCCAATGCTTAAAGGCTCAAATCCCAGAGCCCAAAACACTCATGAATTTGATATGAAATTAATGAAAGTGTCTTATAGGTGGCGATAATTTACATTTACATGGTGTTTTATTCCTAAAAGGCCTCTCGGTGCTTTATAACTGTGCAGATGATGCATTCCAGAAGCTGTGGTAGCCTAAAATGAACCGCGAGCACCTCCGCGTTATCTCAAACTCATCTCCAAAAACATGGCATCAAATGTATCCCCGTATACCACGGTTCTTATGTGAAGAATACGACTTTGCATCCAAACGCACTGAGAAGAGAAAATGACAAATATCATCACAAAGGACCCGAACCTTGAGGAATGGAACGGCACAAAGGGCTCCAAAGACAACGTGGACGCTCAAAGAGGTCTAACAAAATGGACCAAGAACACCAGTGTACCATTTTCTCTCACCCAGAAATTTACACTGCGTGCAGCATGTGACAGTCTCTGAAAGTCTTGCTGTTAAAACAATGTTCCCTATTTGTATTTAAATATGCCCAGGACACAGAGACATCTCAACTGGCTGAGATCAGGCTTTGCACACAGGTAAACTGGAAGCCCAAGCTGGAAACTAGGTACTGTCACTCCCTCCCCCAACATACCCCAACCATGTTCTTAATTTTTTTTAAGAGAACGTTTGATTTAGTAGTAGTAGTAGTAGTAGTAGTAGTGCTTTTTGGGTCACACCCGGCGATGCACAGTGGATACTACACTCATGCACTAACAGGAATTACTCCTGGCAGTGCTCGGGTAGCATACGGGATGCTAGGAATTGAACCCGGGTCGACCGCATGCAAGGCAAATGCCCTACCCGCTGTGCTATCGCTCCAGCCCGCCCCCCCAACCATGTTCTGAGCTGGAAGTAGGTCCTGAGCACCACTGTGTGTGTCCCAGCCCCAACCCCCACGCCGAAATCACACATCCCTGCCTTCATTTTCCGTCTATTAGTCTATTAAAGCAAATCCTGAGATACTTTATGAACCACTCTTAAAGGGGGAGAGGGGAGAGAGAGTACAGGGGTCCAGGTGCATGCCTTGTTGGCAGTCAGCCCGGGTCCGTCTCCCACCTTCCACTGCCGGCACCACAAGGTCACCCAAACATCTCCTTGGGGCACAGCTGGAGGCCCCTGAGCCCCAGAGTGGCCCCTGAGCCCCAGAGTGGCCCCTGAGCACGAGTGGAATTTCAGGGTCAGAGCAAGCAGCGTCGCCTCTTTCCACTCAAACTCTGAGCCGAGTTTCAGGTTAGCTGAGTATGAACAGGCTGAGCCCCAGGGCTCCTGAGCACTGCTAGGGAGGCCACTTCAACAAAATTAATAAATAACCCCGCTGTCGGAAACTCTTAAAGCTGAGGCCAGAGAGTCCAAGGAGTTTAGATAATTTGCCTTGCATTGACCAACCCAAGTTAGACCCCTGGTGCCACATATGGTCCCCTGAGCACCTCTCCAGTGACCTGAGCAGAGAGTCAGATAAGCCCTGAGCGCAGCTGGGTATAGCCCACCCCCCATCTCCCCCAAATCTTAGCACAAAGAACAAACTGTATTACTGTGCTCGTAATATTCTAAAAACATTACGGCCTGTTTGGTGACGTTTCTACGCAGACAGCCTGCTTCCGATTAATGGCTGTTCAATAAGAATTAATTCAATTATGGCTGATCTGAATTTGGAGGTAAAATCTAAGTTAGTGAGATATCGGAAGTTAATGCTCATCGTTTCTGATTTTTAAAATTCACACTGAATACCGGGGCTCTTTTCTACAGAATAGTACACTGCCAGGGAAATTCTCTTTATCCACACAGGCACTGAAGATTCTAAATGTAAAATAAATTTCATGCGAAAGTAGCTACAACTCCATTTTAGTACATAGACTGAGAAAGGTTTCCACAACTGTCTTTCCGAGGTGAGGCTGTGACTGGGTCCACTGGTTAGTTTGCAGTAGGGGCTAAAGGTATACATAAGAAGGTAGCCACATTCTTAAAAAAGATGAACGCTAGGTCTTCTTTGATACAGGTGAGTACCAAGATTTGAAGACTAGAGTTATCTGATCTTGGCTTCTTTGTGTCACTTTCTAGATGCAACTCACTGGGGCTAGATGTGGCTGCTTTTTAGGCATTCTAAACTCCAGACAACAGTGCCTCTTCACCCAAATGCATCCCTTTGGACAGCTGCCCATAATTCAGAAGCTACATGCAGTGGTCCTTAGCACTCACACTTGTGAAGTGCTGTACTGCATACAAAGTCACTTCACTAATAATTTTAAATAAAACACATCCTAAGACCTCCTTACACAGGTATTTCAAGCCTTATTTTTATAAAGGTCGCCACTAAAACTGAAAAAGGGTAACTTCGCTTACACAAATTGAAGAAGTCCTAAGATTGTAAGAGCTAAAACTAGAACATAAAAGTCCAGTTCCTCTATCAAAAAGACCAATTAAAAATTCCTATATCCTTTTATTTTGTTAAAAGCCACTTTAAAAAAAAAGTGTGCTAGAGGTATTAGCAATATCTATTGAGATAACAATGACTACTTCGCCTTTTATTTATTTATTTTTTTGGTCACAGCCTTGGCACTCAATTCAAAGCAAACCAAAGAGAAAGAATCAAGATTTCATTGATGGATAATAATGCTAGAACTGATGCATATTCTGAGTGAGCGTCCTCTGGCACATCAAAATCTACCTTCACAGAGAAATATAAAAATACTGCCTTCAGTAATTTCACATGTCCTAGACCAAAACCAAAATAATCCCCTCACTTGGTGTCATGCTTCAGAGAAGTGCACACATTATCAAATTAAAGCACATGAGTTTTATGCCTTATTTTCCAAATGCAGGAAAATCTTTCATTGAAAATAACACTAATTCCAAAGAGTGTGCAATTAATCAACATAATCATGGGGATAACTTAACTGTTTGGGGAGGTGTGTCAAATAACTCTTTAAGGCCACTAAAGTGCCACTTGAGCCACCAGAGTAATGATTTTCTGAATCAGCAATTTGTACAAGGGTCCCCGAGAGACCTGAAGGACTAAGGGCAACCCCGAAATCAGTCAACTTACTCCTAACGAGTAACTTACCACTGGCTTTATGTGAATACGATCTTAATAGCTCTGCCTACCCTATTTCAGATTTTTATAGCAGCTTGTGTCTATGATGATTGGGTATAACAGAGGCAATTTAGGACCTTGTGGTCTCTGGAGAAACTACATATGCATTTGAAAGCTTTTTTTTTTTTATTTGACAGAAGCAGTTTTTCAAATAAAAATGAAAAGGAGGTCAATTTTGCAATATACACTGAAGGCTTCAAAAGCACTCTGCCATAAAAATAAAAAACAGTTTCACTGTATCCTTAGCAGAAAAGAAAGGGGGAGGATGAATGTGAGTCTGTGGGGGGTGGGGGGGTGCCTCTGGATCCTTAATTTAATTGTGATTCAGCTAAGAAACCTTGCTGATCCCAAGAATCATCAATAAGACTTTTCTTAAGAGAGACTCCTGAGGTCTTTAACTTTGGGTACTTGTATTCACTTAAAATGAGCCTGGCAAAGATTTCTTTCTCTCTCTCTCTCTCTCTCTCTCTCTCTCTCTCTCTCTCTCTCTCTCTCTCTCTCTCTCTCTCTCTCTCTCTCTCTCTCCTCTCTCTCTCTATCTCTGTCTTTGTCTCTGTCTCTGTCTCCCCCCTCCCTCCCTCCCTCCCCCTCCCTCTCCTTTAATAAAATCCCCCTGGTTGGTCAGGAATAAGAGTGAGGAGTGACTGGCACAGATATCACGGTGACATAATAAGAAATTACAATCAACTTGAAAGGTAAGTAAAAGAGGAAGACAATTACAACCTGATTCAACCATTTTAACTGAAATTTTGGTGAGTTTCAGTTTGCAAGTAACTTCTGTGCTCTCAGCCATGCTCAGAGACCCTCATGTAGCCTTAGGGTTGGCCGGATGAAGCCAAGCACCTTAACCCCTGTACTATCTCCTAAATTTAAAATTGCATTTTTAAAAAGGCAAACCATAGTTGATCTTTAAGGTCTTTGGACCAATTACATTTGATGAATAAAATAATTTCTTTTTTTTTCCTGGCAGTATACTAGGCCTTCAAATGTATCCACCTGCACTGATGGAGGTTAGCTGTTTTTGAGAAATTAATTTCACACCACCAAGTCGACACCTCTAATAATAGTATTATTCATAGTATATCATAGTATTCAATATATATCATAGTATTCCAAAGTTTCTGAGTCCTAGAGCTAAGAGCCATGTTCTAAAAGCACATCTTCCATATTCTATCCCAAGACAGTGATTATCCTTAGGTTCCAGGATCAAGCATTGGTGAACATTACTTGGTTTGTTAACTAAAAAGGGTCCTTCCACCCATGTATTCTTCCCAACCCATGCTCTGATTGCTTTCCAATTCCGTACTAAGGGAAATAAACTCATGTTTTTAGTTCTCTGGAGGAGGTCTATAACAATCCTGAGAAAATGCAGTAGACAACAACATATGAGCAAGAATTCATAGCTTGTTTTCTTTTTTTAATTTATAAAAAAGTGTTTAAGATAATCAGCAGCTATATTGCAGCACATAACTTACTTGCCGAAATGATGTCTTATTAGTTTAACTAGTAGCAATGTTAAAAAGAATAGTGATCAAATGGAATATGAGCAGAAGAGAAAACAGGAAAGAGTTTAGCACTACTTTTGTTATAGAGCATCCTTATAGAAAAATTACATTTTAGCACCGTGGCCTGTATTAAGCAACTCAGTTTTCAAACTCAGTTTGCAACTAACAAGAGTTTAACTATTATCAACTCTTAAAGAAACTACGAATATTTGCTATATGGCTGTCCAGAAATAAAGGGGATAATGATCATAAACATTTTACGTATGTTACAGTTGAATGTCAAACACATGGAAGCATTGTACTTACAGACAGATGCACGTGTGTATTAGTAGTAATTTTCCCTAAATAGATAAACCCAGTATCCTAATATATTAATAATTTTTCTAGCCTTAATATTGGATGAAATTGGTCTATATTCCTTAAACATACACCGCTGAGAATTTGGGAAGAAAACAGCCCAGGCACCCAAACACGTGCCAGGGCACCAGCAGAACTGAAAGAACCTGCCAACTCTTGAGCCTGTCCTTCCAGGCCAACAGTGGAAGTCCACCCACAGCCACCAAGAAGGGAGAGCAAGCAGTGTTAAGGATTTGGTCTGACTCCCCTGTGGCTCTGGGGACTGTTACAGGAAAGTGATGGCTCACAGATAAATTATACACACCACTGAGTCCCACACTGTGATGTTCAAAAAAAAAAAAAATTTTCCCGGTTAATGAATATATTTGAACATGACTAAATCAAGAGAGGAAGGTGGGGGAGGGAGTCACAGGAAGGAAGAGGCAAGGCAGAGGAAGGAGGGTGGAGAGAAGAAAGAGAAAAGAGGAAGGAGAAAGGGAGTGGCTGAAACAATGATCTCACTCTATCAAACACGTGACACGGAACGGAGCGATTTTAAGTTCTGAAATTTGACAACATCTTTATCATAATAACTGAAAGAGAAAAAAAGAACAGGAGCTTTTGGTCCGAACAAGACCTCAGGTGCTCTGCATACTACGTGTCCGTTCTAAAGTGTCAATAAATGTCACTATTCTCAAAAGGTAAAATTTTTCAATGGATGAAGTGCTAGAAAGAATTTATCAGTAATGGTTAATGGTAAGAGTGAAAACACAAAGCAAAGAAACTTTACCTAACAGAATCTGAGTGTGGAAACAGGTGGCAGAAGGAAAGATGTGTATTTGGGATTTCATGCCAGGTGCATTATAACAGATTTAATGAAAACTTAATATTTGTTAGAATACACATCCTATCTATTTGAAACTGCTAAATAAATCAAAGGAATTAAGAAACTAATTCTTAAATGATTAATGCAAAATGGACTGGAGCAATAGCACAGCAGGTAGGGCGTTTGCCTTGCATGCAGCCGACCCGGGTTTGATTCCTCTGTCCCTCTCAGAGAGCCCAGCAAGCTACTGAGAGTATCCCGCCCACATGGCAGAGCCTGGCAAGCTACCGTGGCGAATTCGATATGCCAAAAACAGTAACAAGTCTCACAATGGAGACGTTACTGGTGCCCGCTCAAGCAAATGGATGACAGTGCTACAGTGCATAATACAAAGTGAATAAAACCTTAATTGCAAAGACGAAGAACTAGAAAATACTTACATGATCTCTTTCTTCCCTACCTCCCTGGCTCTAATTTTGTGGCCAATACATATCTGGACAAGCTGATTTTGGAGTTCTGGTGGAATTTGCTTACAAATTAGAGAGATTTGCAACGTAAGACAGAACTATGAAAACCTAAACTATTCTCTCTGTATAACAATTACTAAGCTGGTTGAACCACTGCACTTCTGAGGCATGCAGAAATCACTTCTGCATAATTATTACAAAGAATTTGATGGAAGCTTGTTAGCAAAAACTGTTTCTACCTTGAAGACGTATTCATTATAGATGCTTGGTCTTAACTCCCAAGAATACACACACCCAACCTTTGTAACTGCCCCCAGTCCTGCAACCTGAGAAGGAAACCCTCAGTGATTTGGTTTTTCTTACATGCCACATTCTAATCAAAACACAAAAAGACTCAGTCAAACCTCCATTCTACCAGGGAGGATAGCTTAATTGGCCTGCAAGGAAGTCAAAAATGCTTTTATAAAACAAGACAGTGTAAATACACACTCATTTTCCTTCACAAAGCAAGTGAAAACTATCAACCCTACCAGAAAGCTCCCTGCTAGGTTCTCTCTGCCACACCCATTACTCCCGGATGGAGAACATCAGCCCCTGGGACATATAAGGTCTAGGAAATCATGAGGTTTGTCTCTGGCATGACAGGACGGACACTTACACTTCTTGAAGTTGGCACCCGTGGCCAGTTTGTCTGTACTGTATCGCCCCAACAGAACAAAATATTTAATCCACCCTGGCATGAAAAAAAGGTTCCCTACCTTTTGCATTATCTACAAAGAATTGTGTTTTTCAGTTTCAATGATCTAGCCCTTTAAATTGTTAGATTATCCCAAAATAATCTAACAGGAATTTATTCTTTTAGAGAGAGAGGAAATTTGGGACACATCAAGCATTGCTCAGACACTACTCCTGGCTCTGTGCTCCGGAGTCATTCCTTGGCAGTGATCAGTGAACTATACGCAGTGATAGGAACCAAACCCAGGGTCAGCCACACACCACGCACGTGCTTTAACTCCTACTCTTTCTCCAGCTAAGAAATCTTAAATGTAAAAAGACCGGTACGTACAACAAAATAAGTGAAAATTATTAATGGTGATATAAAACCAAATCCTTGAAAGCTCAAGAGTGGCACATACTTCACATATTATTTTCACTATTCAGAGTTTATTTGGCAAAGCAAACACTTATTTTACAATAAGAACAAAGTATCTACCATTCCCAGTATTAACTCACAATTCTAAAATCACTGAAAATATCTGGTCAGTGGAATAAAAATTCTAAACAAACAAAACAACAAAAAAACAGAAAACAACAAAAAAACGAGAAAAACCCCAACCTACTATAAACGAACAGCCCCACACACCGGTAGGCTCCGGGATGAGGATCCAGCAGAGGGCGCACATGCCCCGACGAGAGCCGGCTCTTGCCAGTCTCACCCAAACTCCTTTAGGATGAGGCCAAACTAAACCTTCAGTGGGAGCGGGGTGAGGTGTTCCTATTAGTAGCATCATCAGGACAAATGTGTGCAGCGTAAAAATCAATAGAAAACACGCACACAAGAATACTTTATTCTTAACAACTCGCTGTATCTGTGAGATTTCTCGTTTCATGCCAAGTTATTCATTAAAAAAGAAAAAAAAATGTGCCTTGGTAAAGCAGTAGAATTCTATCAGTTCTTCAGGCCACTATAGTTTTCAGGTAAACATTAATATTTATCTAGAATAATGAGTTTGTTGATATAAATATTAAAATTCTAACAAACATTGGTGAGTCTATTACATTACTTCTCTAAAAAGTCTCTTTTAGTGTATGTGCACACGTTGTAAACAACCCTCTTAACTTTAAGCTGTTGGTTCTGAATCTATGTAAGAATATTTGCTTGAGGTTACAGGTTATGAAAGAACTTCTCAGCTATCATGTACATGTCCATGCACATGTAATAGGTCATTGCTTTTTCTTTTAAGGAAGTTCTTCTATAAATGCAGTCACAGATTCCTAGTTCTTTCCAAGGTTTTGATGTCAGAAATGATATCACAGATTGAAAGCAAATGTCCACTGGAAACCCCAAATGATTAAAAGCTGTATCTTAAAATATTTTCAGATAAAACTCAAATCATCCAAGGGATGCTCAATCTTAAATTCAGTAGGTTAGAACTTTCAGGCTTGCAATAAGGTTCCAACAGGGCAAGATGAATAGGAAAATGAACTGCCACTTGTCCAATCACCTAAATGATCATTTCAACCTCACCTTTATGAACCAGGTAAAAATAAATGAAGCAGTGAACATGCTCATCAGGTGAATTTTGGTTATTTATCTACATTGAACAATCTTTGTGGAATGAGAGTTAAACTTAAATTTACAACATCTACATAACCAAGTGGTTTTTTCTGTTTTGTTTTGTTTTGTTTTTTAGGTTACATATAGGTCACAATAAGTAAATACTTATCCCTTGGCTCATGTGGCTACACCATTTCTGCCTAAGTTAAAATGATGATGTTTTATTATTCCTAAGTACTCCATTCTGAAATGTTTGCACAATCTGTTAAGTCCAGGCAAATTTAAATGATTCTGACATGCAGCCTGCTAAGGCCAGTGATGGGGATAATGCCTCTTTACGTGGGTAAATTCTGTGGCATATAGGTCACTCTCTTAAGGGGAATCAACTGTGTGTCTCTTCTTTGCATTTCCACCACAATCCTTCATCCTGCAGCCTGGAGCTGAGAGTGAAATGCAAGAAAGGAGCCGAGTGCTCAAAGCAAAAATCTGCTTCCAGGACAATCCATTATATCTGACAAGTTAAATGTTCCATGGTAGGCCATATGGCATGAGAGCAGGCCCGGCGATGGAAGAGGGGAACTCAGCAAATGCATCACAATTAAGGAGTTTGGCTACACACTTTACTTTGAATTACTTTATTTTTTTATTAAATTTTAAATTCTATTCCTCCCAATTTTTAAATGAACTCTTTGCCTGAGACAATGTTTTAAAGAAGCTCCATGATGGATTGTCAAAGCTGAAGCTACACATGGCCATCTTGATCACGTGGCATTTCCAAGAGGAAGGCCGGTAGACGCATTTAAAGAATTTCCAGAAAACAAAATATAGACAGGCATTTGCTCACTTAGATAGGGATATGTAAATGAAACTGATTGTAAGATTAGGGCATTGATGTAAAACTGATAAAACATTAAGCGAAATCAATTTCCATCCTGTAATCTAAAGATTTTCAAAGCTCTACGGTCATAACTGGCATGTCCCAGCTCTTTCTTTGATTTAGTTCATACTTATGAAATTAATGAACTCACTGGAGACTGCATCAGTTGAACTTAACTCCTAGAGAGAACTATGCAAACTCTTCTTAACATCATCTCCCAGATACAAGTCTTAGAAGCTTCCTAAGACACTGGGTAAAACAGGATTGTCTGTCTACAAATAACAAATGTTTGTTGTTAGAAACTCTGCAATGTAAATAATATTTCTCCTGTAATCAGGTATGCATTTATTCATTAAGGGAGAGGAAGATAATTAATGAAATGACCAAAATAGAATCATTATACTACAGTATGCTATTGCATCATTCTCTCAAAAAAAGAATACAAATGTTCTTATTTCTTCTGAGAGTTTCCAAGAACAGAAAAGAACCTATATTGAAAAAGCTTTCTACAGAAGTATCAAACTTCATCTGGTCCAGTGTCTTATAAGAATGACACATTCTTGAGCAAATTTATATATAAAACGATATTAAACTATGAAGCTTAGATTTTTCTCTAATAATGATTATCAGTTAAGAGCAAAGGCCTGCAAACAGAAAACTGATAATGATTTTTTAAATGTATGCATCTTTCTGAAAGTGAAGATGCTGAGACTCATTTCCCTAAACTATTTTCCCTCTCCATTTCTCCCAAGGGTCACTATTTCCCTCAAATGTACCCGCTTCTGCCTTAATTAAGAATATCATTATTTCAAAGAGCATATCCAGATACTTTCTAAATACAGGTCACTTTAGTCCACGGTTCAAAGTATAAACACACTTCCTGGTGCCTTAAAAGTCACAATTTGTGAATAATCTACTTTAGTCTTATATTTGCATCTCCCTTATTTTGTATGAGACACTTAGCTGAATCATGTAGATAATGCTTCGCGAAGCAGTAATTTTATTACAAATCAATTGGTACAGTTCTTTGTATTTTAACAAATGCTCTCACATGCATACTCTTAGGACCTTTACTGCAATTTCATTAGGTGGGTATTATAACCATGGTCACCAATACTTTCATGATAAGTGTGAAGGAAGGAACACCAGAGCACAGCTAGGAAATGGAAGTGCCACAGTTTGTGGCCAAACCAACCTATAACATCAGCGATATCTTGCCACACTAAACCAGAGCCTCTGTGAAGAAGTGTGAGATTTAAAAGAATAAAGACAGACAATATTTGATAAATAGAATGCTAGCTAGAGATAAATACCTATATAATGAATTTACAGTTTTACTTCTTATTCATGAAAAATAGTAAATATCTTGGCCTCGCATAGATAATGCCAGTTTGTCAGAGGCCCTGGGATTCCCTCTACTCTGATTTCCTATGAGTGCACAATAACACTAACACACATACAGAAAATAGAGATTATACCTCAACGCCAACCAAGTGAACGGGCTACTGTGTACTATAGATCCTATTTCTGTGTATCCAGAACCACATTTTTATTACTAATTAAAATGTCCAGATGGTAAAATAACACCTGATCTGAGGGGCTTTTAAGTACAGTAATTGTCAAACGCTCAACTCCTACTTTGTTAACAAATTGGAAAAATTGGCCTGCACTGACTTTTATATGTTCTGATTCCAAGTCATCAGTGAACTGCAGTTAAAATTTTAAAAAAAAAATTGAACACAAAAATACCAACAGTATACTCTACCAAGAAAAATTTTAAAATCTGCCACTCAAATCATTACTATTAAGAGAAAGATTATGGACACCAATATAACAGAGTTATACTGAGCCCTTCAATTGGGTTCTGTAAAGAAAAAATATAAATTAAAGGAAAAGAATGAGGTTGGAGCTCTTTTATATTTTATCATTTTACAATGTCTCTTTTCTCTATCTTTTGTTTCAGGGGTTGACAAAATGAAAATCCATTTTAGGATGTATTTGTCTTAAATTTTTAAGCACTTTCATTGCCTATATTAGCACTGAGCTCAATTATAAAGCAAAACATTATCTTAAAAATATGGTTTCTGACATGAACCTCTGAAATTCAGGTTAGGCGGTGGCTCAAAAATAATATACTTTGGAAAATCACAATTCTTTTTAAAATGTTTAAGCACTTAGTTCCTAATCCTAAATGGGTTCTTTTTGCTCAAGCAAACATTTTTGCAAATATTTAGGCTGCTTTGATACGCAAATGTTCTCCCAAACATTTCCACCAGCCAGCCACTGAAATTGCACCACAGACCCCAACCAATGGGAAAGTTTGCATGGGAAATATGAGAAGCAACTGGATGAGAATCCTGCCAGGAACACTCAACTGGCTTTACCAGCCACAGACAAATGTTGATTTTGTTGCAATACCTGAAAACAAAACCATTGGAACTCTTGAGTGAAGCAACTACTTTAAAATTCTGTCATGGGGCTGTAATTCTCCTTGACTGAAGGAATAGCTTCTGGGGAGGGTAGCACTGATCACCCACAGGTTTCCTATTTCAGAGTTCAATAACTCCGGTAAACGTGGCTTGCTGCTGGACAGTGAAAATCTCATCCCTTTGCAAAGAAAATGCCCATAGGAATTAACATGTGCTAAGCAGGCAACGGAAAGGCACCAAAATAATGTCACAAGAAGCATCCCCAATCTTACCAGGTATAATAATAACAGCACTTTGCAAAAGAGCTGTCCCAAGGAAATAAACCCAGGGAGAGAGGATGACCCTAGACTTAGAAAAATAAACTCAGGGAATGATTCAGGCAAACACATGGGAATTTTAGAAATAAAAATATGAAACAAAGCACTCAAAACTAACTTGTATATACAGTCTGGTTATACTAATTATAAGTCAAAATAAGCTCTATTTCTCCCCTTTCTCTTTCACACTCTATTCCAAACAGTTTGGGGAAAATAATGGAACTCTGGCTAGCAGGATGACGACCCATTTCGAAGCATTTCTCCAATTTACGCCGTTATATAAGCAACCAGAGGCTAGTCACACTGAAAAACAGCCACAGAACAAATAATCAGGGTTCCAGTTGCTAACACCAGACTAGGCTTTTCTGAGGAAGGTATGAGTTGGCAGACTTCTGCGAATCTGGGGGGAGGAGAAAAACTCCATGTAAACTGATCAAAGCCAGAGGAACACTTGAGTGGAAGAACTGAAAATGATCTGTCCCTCAATAGTTACCCTGCTGATGGACACTTGTGCCCGCCCTTCTGCCATCACCTCCACATTCAAACATATTAGAAGCCCTCAGGGATGTCATCAAAGGTGGTTTTGACAACAGCTAAATTGCCTCAAGCCATAGATTTTACTTGCACCCAAATACGGATTTTGGAGGAAAACGGAACCAATCACAGCAGAAAGGGTTTTAAAAGGTGTTAGGGGTGGGGGTTAAGGCGGGGTGGGGGGACACGTTGTCTTCAGTAGTTACTTTGTGCTTAGTTGTACTGCATGAAAAGAAAAGAAAAAAAGCTCTATAAAATGTCAGAATTAACCTATCTTTTCAAATTGCTTACAGGTGAAATTCTACCATCTGGATGGGCAGTGTGCCTGCATAAAAAAGAAGTAAACTAAATGGGGGGAAAAAAAAAAGTAAAGCCTTCTACTGCCTGCTATTTTAACACAATAGATCTTAAAGGAAAGGACTTCAACACATGTATTAACATGCCATGTTCACACAGGTACACACACACACACACACACACAGAGATACGAAACACCTTTTTAGAATAAAAGTTGAGAAAAGCAAAAAACCAAAAATAAGAAAAAAAAAAGGATTCTTGGAAATCTAAGAAATGAATGAGGAATGAAAACACAAACCTAGTCATTTTGAATCCATAATAAGGGAAAAAAAAAAGCTCTAAACTCCTCTTTAAATAACTGATGAGGCTTTTTACTGAAATACTCTGAAAAATAAGATGGGGTATACCAAAGTTTCTATCTTCCCCTAACAAGACATATTTATATTCTTTATTTATGCTAGCCTAGCAACTTTAGGAATTACAATTTAACTTTAAATAAACAGGAAGCTGAATCTTCAGAACTGCCTGAAGTTGTTTTATATCATTCAAGAGGGTGAAATCGACAATTTATAAAGAAATATACTTTCCTAATCTGCGTGTCAATTTCTTTTACATATCTCCTTTAGTAAAAAGATCTGACTATAGTAATAACTATACTTCCCCCTAAGGATCAAATTTGAAACCGGGTGAGGATCTATCTAGGTTTTTCTCTCTAATGTTAAGGGCAAGATGGAACTTCCTATATAACTTTAGGCTCTTGTGACAAAACAGTACCAGGTTTGCAAATAACCA